>NC_057940.1:32239610-32539610 GCF_018555375.3 Anguilla rostrata | reverse complement strand
GGGGCCAATAAGACATTGCTTAGTGAGGGGAAGGACACCGGAAATAATAAAAGCCCATTAAAGTCTACAATGAAGCAGGACCTGGTGTAGGATTTGCAAACTAATTCTCTGGCTGCATTGCAATTTCACCCGCCGTTTCTGGACTAAATGTCATTGTAATAGAGGAAATGAATTCTCCAGGGTTTGATTGCTTTTTTTTTTTTTTTTTTTGAGGGAGAAAATGTCAAGTGAGAGTGTCGGGGGAGATTGCCTGAGAGATGATGGGGCTAAGGGGCCCGGGGAGGTCAGAGCGAGAAATCGCGTAATGACGTATTGACCGGTCGAGCCACGCTATATTTACATCGCGTTCGCCAGATGAATTCCATATTATGGCTCCTCTCCCCACAAGGCAGTTGCCCGCCAATATTAATCACACCTCCTTGCACTTGAGCACTGAGCAATTAAGGCCCCATTTTGAGAGTGGTTGCTGGGGGAAAAAAAGAAAAATTATTACTTCTGTTGCTCAAGATTAATGCAGTTTCACCTGCAACTGCATGGTGATTTCGCCTGTTTATGAGATACAGTCATGAAGGTTTGTAGGTGTTTTGCTCGCCCACAGCTCTTTATTGCTTAATTGAGGTCATTACTGGGACAGGAATCACTGTGTATAAATCAAAACCGAAAGCCAACTTTTATAAACCCCATGCCTCCAGGTGTCACATTGTCCTTCCTTGCTCTAAAGCAATACTGAATTCAGGTCTAATATATGTCACTAATATTCGTCATAGGGTTCCAGTGTTCATTGTTCAAAAAATTGTTGTACTTTCAAACAATAATATCACCTGCATTTACTGTTGTGTTCATCATTGCCACATTTTCTTTCAACGTGTCCTTCACAAACTCGCTTTTGTTCAATGCTTCAAACTTTGCGTCCTTCCTTTTTTCATTTTTTTCTTCCCTTTCTTATTTTTGGCCAGACTCTGGCTTCCATTCAACCCAAATTCTATGCCCTTTGCAAAGTATCTTCTTCTGTTCTTATGTAACATGATTTGTAATGTTCAGAAGCCACAGTGACTCATTTGATGGCATCAGGTTAATGGGCTTTCGTGCTTTTTCCCCATTCTTTTTGTGACTCAGGCTTTTCTTTGTCCTCTGAGGGATTAAATCGAATCTGAAAGGAATGAATGTAGAGGGCAACTGTTTTTTGCTTTTGGTGGAAGATACCATAACAGTCCAGAATAAAACTGCACATTCTTTAGTTTAAAGTATCTGAGGCCTGACCACATGTTTGTAGCTGTAGTGATAGTCCGCAAATACTTCAGGAATGGAGAAAACTCCAAGCCATTCCGACTGCTTTGGGAGCACAAGTTCAACGTTCCTTTGCAGCACATGTAGAGAAGAATTGCAGGGGTTCGAAGAGTTGGACAGACATGGTGAGTAAAGGCTTGGGGACTGTCAGGAGTGTCTGCTCTCTTTAGAAAATAGTCCATTCATCCCCATAATAAATCCAAATTTAATAACTTTAATAGCCAATTGTTTTAATAATTTTGTGAGACGTGCTCACAAGCACTGTAATGTTACAGCATTAAACAGAATTACATTAAGGAACCTGCCATTGATATTTTTTGTGAAAAAAAAAAAAAAACAAGTCCAGAAAACCTTTTTCACTTTAAAGGTAGTTTTGCTGCCATTATTACCTGGGTCATCGCTGCTTCAGTTTAACTAGCAGGTTTCTTTCCCCCAGCGAGACTGCAAAGGCACTGATTATTGAGAAATGTACAATAAGAATTTGGACAACAATTTTTGTACTTCAACACATTCTAAATGAAGCAATGAATACAAGATTAAAGTGAAGACTGTCAGCTTTAATTTAAGGGTATTTACATCCATATCAGCAGATTCATGTAGAAATTAGAGCCATTTTTATATATAGTTCCCCATTTAAGAGGACCAAAAGTAATATGTAAAAGGTCATACTTAGAACTTTCTTGAAAATCCTTTGCATGCTGTGCATCTTCCCTGGCGATGATCTGCCAGGCCAGTACTGCCCACATTTTCAGTTTCTGTTTGTTTCCGGGGTTTTTTGCCTTCAGTGTTGTCTTCAGCTTGTGAAATGCACGTTCAGTTGGATTCAGATCAGCGATTGACTTGGCCAGTCAAGAACTTTACACTCTTTGGCCATTCTTAAGGCTTGCCAGTGGTTTGCATCTTACAGCAAACCTTATGAAGTTGTGCTGGTGTATTCTTCTCTATGCCCACATCCTGGAGAGTGTTCTTGATCTGATCAACAACCTGAAAACAGGTATTTCTTTACAAGTGAAAGTATTCTTCTGTCATCCACTACAGTGGCCTATCATGGTCTACCATGGTTGGGGTGATATAGCTCAGGAGGTAAGACCGATTGTCTGGCAGTCGGAGGATTGCCGGTTCAAACCCTGCCCTGGGCATGTCGAAGTGTCCTTGAGCAAGACACCTAACCCCTAACCTCTAACTGCTCTGGCGAATGAGAGGCATCAATTGTAAAGCGCTTTGGATAAAGCGCTATATAAATGCAGTCCATTTACCAGGTTGTTTGCTATTGCTGAGCTCACCAGTGCATTCTTGCTTCTTAATACTTCAAACAGTTGTTTTGGCACACCCGGTGTTTTGTCTCTGATCAATTTATTCTGATTTTTCCGCCTCATGATGGCCTGCTTTACTGGCAGTGACACTTCTTTGGTCCCCATGTTGAGAGACATCAACAGACTCCAAATGCAAATGCCACAGCTAGAATCAACTCTAAATCTTTGTTATCTTTCTTGTGCATTAACTAATGATAAAACAACATACAGCTGGCTAGGAAACAGCTGATCAACCAATTGTCCAATTACATTTGGTCCCCTTAAATGGGGGTACTAGTTATAAAAAGGATTGTCATTCCTACACAAATCACCTGATTTGGATGTAAATACCCTCAAATTATAGCTGTATTCATTGTTTCATTTCAAATCCAATGAACTGGAGTACAGAGTCAAAACGACAATAAATGTGTCACTGCCCAAATATTTACAGATTGCACTGCATGTTAATTTAATCAGCATCTGAGAAATCACTGTTTAACGTAGGGCAAAAGGCCATAAGTGGAGTATATGCAACCTTGTGGTGGACCCGGTGCACACCGTCATCGGTAAAACCCGGTAAAACCCGCTGTCACCGCTGCCGAGGCCAAATTTTAAAGTGCTTTGATAATTGGCCGTTATCGCAGCCGCTTAATCCGGCTACGCGGCAAGGAGCGCTATCAGATCGCCTGACCGGCGAGCCTGGAATACGCGTGAAGAAGAAGAAGAAGAAAAAAACCGCTTCAGCGAGCTCTTTAGCTTCCGCCCACAGAGCGGCTCCCAGAGCCCCGCTCCTTGCAGGACGCCCACTCCTTAATTGCCGTTCTCCGCCGCGAAACCCCCGGGGGCCGAGAGGGAGCGGTTTCTTCGCTCGTCTTTCACCGCCGCGCTATCTCCGTCTGCGCCAGGACGCTACACAGGGACAAATTACGCTCGGCTTCACTTGGCAGGGCACTGAACACACAACCCTGCTCTATCCTTAGAAACCAAGGGGCCATGCTTAAGTTGAAACAAGTTATATGAAAGTACATGTTGATTTTTTTTTTTTTTTTTTTCCCCATTTCATGATTTTTTTTTCTCAGTTTTCTCTATAGTTCTTGCTCTGTGGTGCATTTTGTTTCAGAGGGACTATTTTAAATCACTTACGTTATATCAGCTTGCATAATTTTATCTAACAGCACCCTTTCAACTTTTATCTGCCATGAGTAACAAGTGCAAGTACTGTACATTGGAATTCTTACTCCTGTTCTTCCGACCAAATACAGGTATAAAGATCACAACATTGGAATGAAAATCACAATGTAATTCCTGTAACACTAAATGCTTAACAACATATTACTATGCATGAAAATTCTTGAGGCTCAGACTATCAGGGTAATATTTGCAGACACATTGATTCATGTCGAGTAACGGCAGAGGGGTAATGAGAGGAGAAGGACATGAATGAAACGAACAGTTCCGCTCCATTGAAGACAGGCTACACCGCGCTTGACTCACCCTACCCTCCGATGACTCGAGGTGAGTCACGGCTCACTCTCAGTAACTTTATCTCGAGTGAAACTCCCCTCCCCCGTCAGCTCCCCGCCCACACATTCCTGTCCCTCACCGAAGGCCTTGGGCACCTGTGGACTGTAATCTCTCCTTCTGACATGTGTGCTCCTGGTTGCAGTTGTCTGTTGGTTCAAATGACTGTGTTTGTCACTCTAAACCCTGTGTGTGAGTCACATGTGTTTCATACAGGCTTGGTAGCGGGAGCCAGGTCCATGTGTACAGGGGCTCAGGTGACAGTCACACTTGTGTTCCATTGAGATAGCATTGGTTGCAAGACCGTACAAATGCAGTTTGGTGTGGAATGCCCATCCACATACTCAGACAGCCACCACCGTCTTTTCATTCAAGCATCGACTAGTGTTTATTTTGAACGGTGGTTTACAGAAGTGTGCCCCTTATCACACCCCCAAAGGAAAACACTGTTAACAGTGCATGGACATGGAGTCAGCAGAGTGTGATAAAGAGACAGTGTTCAGTTGCAAAGAATCCTGGATCAGTAAACCTTAGGTTCTCCACAATACAGTGTAATCATCTTCAGTATTGTTGGCAAGCCGATGTCATGGGGAGCAAGTTGGTGTCTTTGGGGATGGGGTGCTGACTGAAGATCTTAATACCAATGGCCAGACAGGTACAAAGGTTAAGCTGGTGTGCCATGCTTACACTGCAAGCAGGATCATTGGTGTTCAGTTTTGTTATGATTGTGTCTTCATTTGATGACTTGGGGCTTCGCTTGGATTTTTGAGTATATAAGGGGAAAAGTGTAATGGTTCGGGGAGACTCGTCAACATGATCTCCTGAGCATCATACACTCTCATAAATAAAGGTACACAAGGGTACTAATTCTGTACAAGTACAAAACGAAAGGTGCAATTGCTTGTCACTGTGGCAGTACCCCTTGAAGGTACAGAACTGTACCTTTACCAGAAAAAAGGTACCATTCAGTACCTAGAAAGGTACAATTGCTTGTCACTAGTACCTTTAGAGGTACAGTTTTGTACTTGTATGGAATTTGTACCCTTGTGTACCTTTATTTCTGAGTGTGTATGCGTGCAGCAATCGGAATACACACACATTTTTGCACCATTGTATATTGCCATTATTGAATACACTGTACAATAAACTATATTCATATTGGCCAGGCATTCCTCTTTGACACTGCACACCTAGCAGTTTAAGGTCCTATACACACGCAACTGCAACCTGTAGTCATTCGTCTATACGCTAGTGTCGTAGCAAGATACACAAATGTATCTATTGCAGGCTACACGAGCCAGAGACAGCCCGTATAGAGCCACACTATTGGTGGAAAGCAGTCTCCTCCTTCTATGCGTAACTGTTGGCACAGAGGAAAGGTTAAAACTCTATTTTGTAGTCAGATAAACAAGATGACATTAAATTAATCATGTACTTCCGCTGTTTGGTGCATATGAGAGGTTTCTCACAATTTCTTTAGTCATTTCACCAGTGGACTGCACCAATTACACAGCTTAAGCAGACATCAGATAGGCTATATTTAAAGCAGTCATGAGGAGGCGGAGCCATGCTGACTTTGAGCCCTCCCTCTTTAGGCAATGTGTTGTTCAACCCCCCCATGGGTGACTCCACACTGAGACAGTCCAGATTTTATTCTGGACCATAAGGTGCATTACTACAAGGACAAGCCCCAGAGGTACACCACTGTCTCGCAAACAAATGTGTTAAAAATGAGCTCCTTTGTCAAATCACACACTTAAGCCAATAAATGATCAGTGTAGGTACATCCATGAATGAGCCTGTTTTAAGTTTCGCTCACCGTGTACTCAACTGATATTCAAATAATCAAGCATTTCGTTCTGAATGGTTTTCTACCGCAGTTTCGATAGTTACTCAAATCAGGAACAGGTTCTGCCCTCTGAATTCATGCCAGTTATAATTTCTTCATCAGGGTGCTACAGAACATTCTATTTGACCTGATAAGAAATTTTAGGTTTGAGAATAACTGTGCCACCCATGCCAGAGGGGTGTAATTCTAGTAGAATGGGTGTGTGATTGGCTGCATAGACAAAAAGCTGCCTGAGTCTCACAGGTTATGAGCTTGTGTCAGAACCACAGAGAGGTTTGAAACTGATCAGCCAGGCAGTGGAGTCCCCTCACTCTGAAGGAGGGGTTGTGAGGCCTTGAGACTTCAGCCCACGTGACCATCACCATCACCTTGAATATTCAAGCGCACCTCCTCTGGCATTTTCACAGCTCAACAGGGCTGTCTGAAATGATCACATTCAACATGTTATTTGTGATTGGCTTAGACGCTTCCCTTATCTATGGTGACTAACATAGCATTTTCAAAGGTCATCCTTCTTTCACATTAACTATGGCCACTGAAGGAATTCAGGTTGCATACATTACCTTAGCCGGGTTTCAGACCAACGCACAACATGGTTACTACTCTAGCTTCTTAACCTCTAGGCCGCAGTGCAGCCAATAAATGTTCGTTGTGCAGTGCAGAAATACTAGACAAAGAGTGCAGGAAAAGAAAAGTGGAAGAAAAGAGAACTGGCCCCCTAATTTTCGTCTTTGAAAGCACTTGCAGAAATTCTTCTGTTCAGGCAACTGGAAGACAGTGTCATCTTAAAAGATAATTAGCAACTAGCTACCCAGAGTTAGAAAACACAGGGAATCGTTGGGAAAAAAAAAAAAAACACAGCAGGAATCTAGCAAAGCCAATCACTGACTTGCCAGAGTTATAATCTCCCCCCCAGTCGCCTCCCAGTCGACACAGCAGTACAACTGCAAGTGAGAAGAGCTCAAGGACAGAAAACAAATTTGTCCTGGATACTTGCTCACACTTGCAGACACACACAATCGCACACGCACACACATCTGTGTAATAATTTAAGCATGGTTGTCATGGTAACCCAAGCTCGCTTTACAGATACCATGTGCAAACCCGTACAACTTGTTTTTCTTCATAAAACCAAACCCAGTGTTCCCAGAGGCTATTGGAGTGTGTGTGTGTGTGTGTGTGTGCGCGTATGTGTGTCCGTGTGAGTGTGTGTGTGTGTGTGTGTGTGTGTGACTGTTACGGAAATTAAGTTATGCTGAAAAAATGGAGGGAGAAACATTTCTTCACTATTTAGGAACACAATGTGTGCATGTGCATGTTTGCTTATGCCTCACATGTATGCATTCATCAGTCACAATGTACTCTTCTAAGAAAAAAAGAAAAGTTGCAGCTGCATGGGTGTGCATGATCCAATGCCTGTGAGTGTTCTGGCACATCCTGTTTGAGAGGTAAAAGGAGCAAGAGCTTCTGCACACCGGACTGGACCTTTAAATGACAGACACTACAGAGTCAAACACCAGGAGGAGAAATACACTGTTCATGAGATGAATCCTGCATATGTTCCCCAACCAATGGAACCTTTTCTATAATTACGACTTCCTTCACACAGGGACATATATCTAAGACTATTTAAAATGACGTTTGATATGTTCCAGAAAAGACACATGCAATAATGCCAGATAAGTAAAAGTTAGATTGTTATGCAAAATAAATCCTTAGGTTGGTTATTTGCTTAGCTGTTATACATACGTACTGAACTGTACATATGTGCACACTCATCCCATTTTAATGATGCTCATTTAGTTCCTAAATTGTGAGGAAATGTTTCTACCCTGATTTTTTCAGCATAACTTAATTTCTGTATACCTGGAGACATACCCAGTTTCTCTGGGAAGTACTTTCTGTACTTTTTCATCACTTCTCCCCAGTCAGCGAAATATTTTAAAAGTCTGATAAAAATGTGCTACAGTCGCCTGGAACAGGAATAGAAAAATGTGACTTAATTAATTTCCCAATAAACTGAAATCCAGCTGGAATATCAAATACAGCAGTGGCTTGAACCCACAACCCCCATGCTACGGACCTTTCTGAAAAGCACGTCCTCTGTTTGTGGCTCAGGAATATAGGACAGGGATGGCAGCGGGTCGCATGGGAAAGAACACTGGGCACACCACCGCGAGAAATACGAAATCCCTCCCTAAACTCTGATTGCTCTGGGAATGTTTTGCATAAAATTGCCAGTGAATGAAACTTAAATTAATTGCTGGGAGACCAAAGCGATCCCAGAGCTCTGGTGAAGAATGTTTGAAATAATTTAGCAACAAGAAAGTAATCATTACACCCTGGGATTAAATATTTAAACATGTAATAACTCGGGCAGCAGCATCAACAAAATAAAAAAATTAAATAGAAAGCGTTGCTCTACTCTAATCATACAAGACCATCGTGTTTTTTTCGCAGGCTCTGTGTCGACGCACTCTGCCAGAGAGAGACTGACAGGCTTGTGGGCTGGGTTCAGGACGACGGGTTTCATTTGCATTCTCGCCGGTGCGTTACGCAACGTTTCTCCGCTCTGAGCCCTCAGAGCAGGGGGGCCATTTCCATAATTGATTAAATATGATAATAATGCGATTCGCAGAGCAGGCCCGGGTCACATGTCAGCCTCCCGGCCGAGGCAACGCCAGCGACGGCCCTCGGGGAGCACTGTGACATCACGCTGAAGAGCCAACCTGGTTTGCCGCGAGAGCAGAGTTCTGTTGGGAGGATTAATGGCCCCGAGCAGATGCAGAACAGCATGAGAATTATCGCGGGGGGGTCAGGAGCAGTTCATCTTCCTGTCTGGATGTCACATCAGGCAGAATGAGCCTGATTTCCTTCAGCTCTCCAGCCACACCTCAGCTCTTAAAGGTGGAAAACAAGCTGCTCTGGAAACAACGAGAGCAGCTGTGCACTGCTGTGTCCCCGCAATAAACGTTTCCACAGGAGCTAAAGAAACTTGGACATCTGCACTAAAAAGTGCTGAAATGAATCTGTTTAAACATGCAGAGTCATAGTGGACTGGGATCATCTCACAATGGACTGCCACAAAAAAGTGGTTTTTGGCAGGGAACAAACCACTCACCTAATCAACATCTCAGAAACACTAACAGGGGAGCGCAGTGAATAGTTGCTGACAGTCCGCTCACTTGGTATTCTAGAACATGCCTGAAGCTGAGAGGATTGCATTCCCTGTACTGAATGGCAGCACAAAACATCCAAAATAATCGAAAAAGAAAATTACAAAAATAAATAAAAAATGAAGGCATGACCAAGACAGAAACCGATCTCACGATAAAGAACAATTGACCTTTGAGATGGTCAATGGGTGGATGCCCCTCTCTGTCACCGTCCTGCCCTCTGTTGCTCCAGACATATGTTCCATGTGTCGCTGGCCTCCTGCCACATGCTATGGAGAAGCTCTCTTTCCCATATCCAATCAACCAGCGCTCTATCTCCCAGCCAAAGGCTGGAATGACGACTGGCCCGCAGCCACACGCTGTGACCCAGGAGTCAGCCTTGCAGGCAGTTGACTGCATGCATAATGCTCAGACGCTCACACTGCATATCGCACATACTCAACATGCCAGAGGGAAATGGAGTCGGAGCGAGAGGTTGAGGATAAGTTTAGGCCGGCTCTCTCTGATGAGGCCAGGCCATGCGAGAGGGCCGCTCCTGCGCTCTAAAGCACCCTAAACCCTTTAATCACCTCTGTGACTACGGCTGGTATTAACTCTATTCATTTGAAATAAAACGCATGCAGTGAGATTGCAGCTCTGTAATCACTAAATGAAATTAGACGTGAAAACTGTAGCTGGGGTCTCTGTTGACAGAAGTAAATAAAGAGATGAGATTTAAAGCTTTTTTGAACAATGCATGGTTTATTTAATACATTTTGCTATAGTTAATTATGATTTCCCCATAAACACAATGCTGCCTCTCTGGAATTTTTAAGCTAAACCGATAACCACTAAATATGATATCCACACGTCAAGTTCATATCTTTACTGCCTAACATCAACTGCATTCATAGGGGTCTTAGATACTTACATACACAGTAAGCCCCATGACCATGTGAAGCCCCATGAATTGGGGGACCCCGTGCTAGTAAAAAAAAAAAAAAACGAAAACAAATGTGTTTTCGTCAAAGATTAAGATACATTCATATTCATTACGTACATTCATAATGTGCACTGTTGCATTCTTTGACCAACATAACATATGAGTTTATCATCAAGCGGTTAAGGGTTGCCCATATATTTCTTTGGAACGTGTCTAATGTCCGGTAAAAAGCAACATGAAATCTGAAGGGGTAAACTGTACTTTGAAATCACTGAAAAACCCGGTATGTATGTTGCATTACCATTACTATGGTAATTGCTATATCCATGATAAAGAAAGATTAGTGTGGTGTGTGTTATCAATTAAACTGAATGATGCAAGCCAACTGACTAGCAAAGTTAAACATGATATTCCATCCATAACATTCAGACAAGCATTTGTCCTCACCTAAGGATGCCCTCATGAATTCTCCCTCATTGATCAGATGGGCGATATTTGTACATTATAAGCTCCCGACACACACCACATCAACAAAATGCTTCAACTGCCACATGTCCACTCAAGAAGCACTTTTTTTTTCCAGAGGGGCCTAAAATCACAAAGTCCACACATGTAATATGTGTATAATACCATCACTGCAAACCTACACTTCTTGACACACTCAAGTGAAGTGAAATGTCTATGTCTAGTTCTTCCCTCCAGTTTTTCTCAGAGTTGAAATAACATTTCATTTATTTAACAAGCAAGTTTCAGTATGGCCTGGAGATATGAGGGTATGGGTTTGAGGGATTGCCTGACGCAACATACATTGAAAAATATTTTGTATTGAGGTCTGTCCAGGAGCCACAATGCAAATAGTCATGTAGATAATAGGCGTGTAACGATACAACTTGATGATGATGCAATAAGATAGTGATACTCTGAACAGCTATATGACACAATATGATTTCTTAATTTTTTACGATGATATGATTAATAACAATTAAAGTTATTTGTGAATATTTGTGTTATTTGCAATGTGAATATGAGATTTGAGAAATCCTCCCAACTCACTGACACTCAAGAGATCATTGAAATAACAGTATAACCTTCAAAATTAAAAAATGTGTTTATTAACTGAAGTGCCTCAATCTGCCTAAATAAAAGTTTGAAATGTAAATGAACAATTCATCGTGAAACGAATCAAATCATGTCACATCTATGCAGTTATATCATGACGTTTGCATTGCCGTGCATCGATGCACATTGATTTCAGAATATCCCTAGTAGCTCATGAACACAGACAAATGGTTTAGCACTGTTTAAATGTCCTTCAAAACAGCCACACCCCAAACATTACAGTGTTTTATCCCATATTAAGTAAACAGTGAAACATTGATGGTTTTGGTTTTTGGTCCACAATAACAGCTTTGTTTTTCTTTTAGTTTTCCTGCAAAAGATTTACCAGAACAAGTCATGCCTAGACTCAGCAGCTGCATGAGAGAGCACTGCAAGACATTAAGGCTGTCGAGCTAATTAGGCAGAACTGTAATTTAACACATACAAAGCACAGGTTAAACTCAATAAACATGGAACTGATTTAAATAAGATGCAGTGATAAAGCAGGATTAACCAGCGGGGTTATATAAGAGTACACTATTTCGGTTTTGGGCAGAAGCCATATTTCTTTTCCAGTCTTCCATTTGTAGTAGGACTCAATATAAAAACCAGAGCCTGACAACGGCTGACAATCAGTGTGAGTGATAGGAGAGGGTTGGGGAAAAGTAAGACCTCCAAACAGTGTAATTTACTTCTCGGCAGCGTGCCGCAGCGAGGGAATTCGGGGCAGAATGAAAGCAGGCGAAGCCATGCAGTTGTCCAGTCTCTTTCAAGCCGAGGTGGAACACACTGCACCCCGTGGCATCCCTTCCGGTGAGAGACAGTGTGATGGCACACCAACCTTGCTCCGGAGCTACCACGGCTCCAGAGAGGCATCCGGCGCAGGGAACTGCTCTCAGATATTACCAATTAACGTTGGGGAGCAGTTTAGAAGCGGTGTGTGTGTGCGTGTGTGTGTGTGCTGTGCTAGTGTTTGTGTCTGCGCGTGCATAGGTGGGGGCGCGCGCTTGTGCGTGTGAGCGTTTTGTGTCGGTGTAAGTGTGTATGTATGGATATGTGCCTGTGTAGGCACGTGCATGTGTGTGTGCGCCGTGTGTGTGTGTGTGCGTGTGCATGAATGTGCGTTATTCATGTATGTCTCATTCATCTCTCTGCTCCAGGAATTCCCCCCTTCTCCTCTTCCCTTTCGGCAAAATCCAGAATGTATCCAACCTCATATGATCAAAAATATGTATTTCTCCCCCTAGGAATACCTTTAAGGAACATATTAAATAGGAGGGAAACATAGCTATTCCCAACCCGCCTGTTCTTTCTTTTCAGTCTGGGCTAAGTAGGAGTGCAAGAGCATGGTATTGAAGAGATTGGGAATGTATCGTTTGGTGTAACACTTAAAAATATTGTTGGCACTATTCTTGTAGACAGCTTTCCATGGAGGAGTAGAGCACAACATTATTCCTCTGTAGAGCTGCCTGCCTCAGGTTTTTAAGATTATGAGATTATTTGAAAAAAGCAGTCAAGAATAAATTATAAATTGTTGAGACAAAATTTAGTAGAAGCGTTTCTAGGTGTTGCTGCTGGTTGCATTGACTGAATGCATTTGCAGAAAAAGTAAACAATTTAAGCGTAGTTTTTGAACTGAAAAACAATTCCGGTGCTGCACTTAGCTAGCTGGCTGTTGCCTAGAAACCCATGTCGCAGCTCAAAGGGGAAATCAATGTTTACTCTCCCAATGAATCCAAAGTACATGAAGTCCCATCTTCATCTTGCAGTGTCAATCAAATGTAATTGACGGATAATGCTGGTCTCCTCTCGCTCCTTGGAACTGAAGAATACCAATGGCACAGAAATGGCTCCCAGCTAAATGACCGTAATTTTCTACCTCTTTAGATTTGAATGGTCTAGTCACAAATAAATAATGATAATAGACAAAGTAAAACTAACTTAATAAGCATGTAGAATCCATTGCTCAGATCCAGCCATGCCACTGGATCCCAAAACCTTGGGATCGGTCATTAGTATCTTTGATACTGATCTTTGAGACATTCAGGCTATTGAAGGCCACACATCTGCAGTCTCATACAGTATTTTCTTGTACCTGAGATCTGTGTAGCTCCCAATATGGACATGGCTAAACACTGTGCATCATTAATCTTGTTTTCCAGTAGCAACATTTCATTCGCTACTCATTACAAAATGTCTCCTCACCTCTGTGAGGACTCACTTCTGTTTAGAGACTTCTCAGCTCCGCTAACTTTGCTAACAGTTTATTCACCTCCATCTTAATTAAATAACTTCCTTCCTTCCTCATCTCTCTTCTTTAACTAACCCTCACCTCATACCCGTCTTCCTTTACTAAGCCTCTCCGCACACTTCTGTCTTTTTTATTTATTTTTTTACAAACTGTCTCCTCTGAGACCTGAGATCCCTCCCTTCTGTCTCGTTGTCTCATTCTCATCCTCGTTTCTGCAGCAGACAGCCGAGATCAGTCACAGGGGAAGGCGGGGCTCCGACCCCCGTTCACTATTGAGTCTGTTTGGGAGGACTGACAGGCGTGACCGCGTGACCATCGGGTGGGTCGGCAGGTGGTCTGACCTTCTGTGAGCCCGGCGAAGCCAGCTCAATCCGTCAGCCCTGTCTCCCGTCCTCCCCGTCAATACCAAAGTCATCTGTGGCCCAGCCCGCCGCAGCCATGCCCGCTGGGTAAATCAACTCTAAAAGCGGCTGGCTTGTTTGTTTGTTTTTCTTTTTAATTGCTTGTTGGACTCACTGTCAATCGCGCACACATCAATCTCACCGGACCCTTCACATAACCACTGTGTCAAATTAAGAAATATATAATGCGTTTCTTGGATTTCTGTTTTGAAAGGGCATTGCTAGCTGAACTTGTGGAGTGGAAAGTAACATTCAGCACACGCATACAAAGACACACATATATCCATTAATAACACCGCAGGTCGCTTCAGCCTTTAAATCTCAGTTGTCGGACTAACTGGCTCATGTGTACCTCGCCTGCCCCCTATTGGCAGTTGATTTTAAAAATAACGACAACAATGAATTTTTTGGTGGAATTAGTGGTGGGTCTAAGAGTGTTTTCACACTTGGATCGTTTCAGCCTCTCAAGTGGGCTCAGACTGATGACTCTGCATTTTTTTGTCTGTAAGTGAACACCCCAAACAAACTCAGATCCCTCTCAGGTGGTGGTCACAGCACGGTGCATTTGTGTGTCTTTTCGAGGTCCACTTAATTTGTGCATTGTGAGCACAAATCGGCCCCAGTCCGCTTTCCGTTTTGCTGTACACTTTAATACCTGGAGACTTGCCATACATTGATTCTACGCAGCTGCAGTGACTTCTGAGCGTGCCCAGCTAAAATGAAATTGTAGAATGGTGGTGTTCGGGGGATTGTATGGTCAGAAGAAAGAAGTGCTCTACTTCCATGTAGCACAAAATCTAGCACAACCATATGACAAACACATCTGCAGAGTCAATCCTGATGAAAATTACCCATAATCAGGGGTTGACATAATGCATACTTGTGTAGTACACATGTATGCATTAACAGAAAAAAGATTTTAAAAGTGCACAGCAATTTTACCTCATAATGGTTCAAATACACCATTAGGACATCAAATTTCCATGCATTTTTTTTTTTTCGCGCCACAAATGCATGCTTGTGTACCACTTATGTCAACCCCTGCCCACATTTGAATGTTACAGCAGTGGGGTCTGAGTTCTAAAGGAGCTGTAGTGTGACCAACAAGTGGTCTGAGATCTCATCAATGCTTAAGTCAACCAAGAAAGAGTTGAGTCCTCTTTCAAGGACAAAAAAGACAGTTCATTTGCAGCTGGTTCACTTTTTGGTTCACATTAAAAGAACTGAGTTTGGTTCGTTTTAAAAGAAATGCAGCTTCATCATCGCCTGTGCAACCTTTAGGGTGGGATTATCTTGGTTTCTTCAACAGCATGAACCAATATTTAGTGGCATTCGAACAGTAAAACTAATACTGTATGCATTTACTTGTGTATATTGGTATGGGAGGTGACATTTAATGGAATATGTTTTCTCAAAAAGCTGCACATGCCAAAACGTCTCACTTAAAACCTATTCCATTGCAGTAGGGGACTCAAATTTACCAGGCTCATGTCCCAGTTTTCACCGTAATAACAAAAAATACCCATTCATAAAATAAAAATGATTTATACCACACTGTATACAATATCTTGGTAAAGATATACATGTAAACATATCATTGTTCAAGCTAGGTTTAGCTGTCTAACGCCAGAAAACATTTTACAGGGCCTCTTTCCCGACATAATTTGAATTGAACAATCAGGATGATATCAAGACAGGGTTTGGCTACAATTTGAATAACAATTAATTTCACCAATACAAAATTATGGACTACAAATTTGTTTTTGAACAGGGCTACTCTTTTGCATAATTCCCAAGTATTCCGCTTTTGCACAATAATGCATATCTTTGTGTGCTTTTACCAGACCAATGTGCTATTTAGCAAGGCCTCCAGCCTTTTATTTTGTACCAAAGAAGTAAAGCTACTGCCAACTTTGCACTCCAAATAATGGCATATTCAGAAATAAGAGATTGAAGTGTAACACTATTCACTTGCTAGTGAACATGCTAATGACAAACCTACACCTAGGATGCTACTTATACGAACAATTGATAAAATATGAGAACAGATTTTTATCACACTTCAGAATTTTAGCTAGGTTACTGGCAAAACAATGAAAATTCTTGTGTAATATTTCTCACCTGAAGATCATCATATCTTAAAATGATCAAATATAAACCTTATAGCTACCTCCACTCCCAGCAGATTGCTCTGCTGTTTCTGTCAGGCTATCGGAAATAGGCATTGAACTGTATAAGAACTAGAAGGGAAACGTGGTCATGTGGTTCCATTCAGTCCTATTCAATTCGATATTTCCGCATGTGGCACCACCGCAAGATGGTTGGCACAGCCCGGAAATAGAATTATATGATGAGGCCGGCATGTATTTCCTATGAGAGTTGTAGAAATTCAGCGAACTCACTCCTGTACAAATTAAATGACAAATATTATATGACCAAATATCACTATTCCGGGTGCGTTGACTAGGCGGACAGATCTCTAAATGGTCGAGAACAAAATCGATTAAATTTGAAACAGGGTCTTGAGAAAACCACAGCTTCATCACATGACGGGGCCTATCTTCACTTTCTTCTCTTGCAGAACTGTAGGGCTCTATCTGTGGCTCTGGGTAGGCCAAGTATAGCTAAATGGCTGTTGTGGTTATTTCTGTGGGGAACCCTGAAAAGTGCCAAACTCTCGGTGCTGTATAGGTATGGGGCATGCCCCCGCCAAGGCGTAACTTGGCGGGATGGCATACCTGCCATCCCAATAGTGATAACTACTTGTTAGCTAACAGTTATGAAATTTGCTACCTTAGCTGGCTAGCAACTGTTGCCTAGGTGTTTTTACCCTGAGCTTAATCATAAAAGTTTCAAATGCTTTGAAGTGATTAATATTTCTGAAGAGAGAACATCTCAAGTTACGTGTAGTCACTGTTTACTGAGGGAGACAGCATCTATAACCTGTTGACTATAAGGTAGTTTGCAAATAGCCTAGTCTGACTAGCTCTATGGCTAATGATAGCTAACGGTTATAAAGGCTATTTCTATGATATCTTGTACATAACATTATTATGGTAAGTGTTGTTTGACTATAACATATGACAATGAAAAGTATATAACTGAGCTATTTAATTTTGTGAGTAGCCTACAGCAAGTTTGTTTGCTAAATCGGTTACACCATTGCTCAAACAGCACTTCTTCCAACTAAATAGTTAGTGTAAAAAGCTAAACTGTTTCAGTAAACAATAATTAGCATATTTTCCAAACGTATGCTTTTTAACATTTTTATTTAGCATGTGTATTTATACTTAACATTGACATGTATATATAACATTCAAATTGAATACATTATTTTTCAATCCTGCTTTGATGCTGAACATTACTCTTGGCAAAGCAATTACAATGTTTTAGACATATTGCTCACTAAATGTTTTGGAAAAAGTGACATTTGAAAATTTAAGTGAATTATTTAACACTTGGCAATGCTAAACATGCAAAAATGGAACAGAATCACAGAATGCAAAATTTTACAAATGGCACCCCATATGTGCTTTAGTCAGACTTGCTAAAATGTATGTGAAAGCCTTATCGGTTTAGACTGACACAATCAATAATTGGAAAGAAGAGAGATTGTTTTGCCATTGTGTTTTTCTAAAGAAAGTTAAATCAAGTTGGGGCATATTTTGGTAATCATGAACTTCAAGGAAATCTTTCGCAAAAACAGTCACAGTTTCATGAGAAATAGTTCATCAGAGTTTCTCAAATGGAAATAAATAGTGTATATCTTTTGGTAGTTCTTTTTTTCAGTACTTTACAGTGGACAATGCACCTTGCAGTAAGCAATACTGAACAAATATACCTGTTAGAATTCTGCAAATTTTGGCTACTACAAATTGGAGCATTAATTTGTGGCATTTAACAGGAAGTGCTTCATTTTAAGATTGCTGAAAATGTGACAGTAAAATTTTCAAGACACAGATAGAGATTTTATAACTTCACGGTACTTTAGGTGGTGCTTCCGTACTTGCTCAAGGAACTACTGTAACATCTTTTTTTCTTACCTTTGACACTGCTTAAAGTAGCCTAATTCTAGCTTTCAAATGTCCAGTCTTTCTAATTAACTATGATCATATGTGTCAGACAATCCTACCAGATGGCATGATGGCAAATGATTCTGTAACAATAGCAGTAGAATGGGATGGGGCATTGAACCCTATTAGTGAAACATCTTTCATCTTAGGGTTAAAACCAGTTGGAATCTAGAATGATCAGCACCAGTCATTTGAATGCCTGGGAAGAGAGCACACTTTATTGTTATTTGAGACAAAATGTAGTTGAGAATGCATTTTTCGTTGTTGATGCAGAAAGTCAACAAGTTGTAGTTTTTAATTTAAAAATAAGTGTGCTGCTGCACTTAGCTAGCTGACAGTTGCCTAGAAACCCATGTCACTGCTCAGAGGGGAAATCAATGTTTACTCTTCCAATGAATCCTAAGTACATAAAGTCCCATCTTCATCTTGCCGTGTCAATCAAATGTAATGGACTGATAATTCTGGTCTCCTCTCTCTCCTTGGAACTAAAGGATACCAAAAATGGCCCCCAGCTAAATGACAGTAATTTTCTACCTTTTTTGATTTGAATAGTTTACTCATGAATAAATAATGGAAATAGACAAAGTCAAACCTAGCCTAATAAATAGCGTGTTGAACCCATTTACCAGATCTAGCCATGCCACTGAATCCCAAAACCTTGGGATCGGTCATTAGTATCTTTGATGAGACGTTGGGGCTATTGAAGGCCACACATCTACAGTCTCATACAGTATTCTCTTGTACCTGAGAACTGTGTAGCTCCCAATATGGACATGACTAAACACTGTGCATCATTTATCTTGTTTTCCAGTAGCAACATTTCACTCGCAATTCATTACAAAATGTCTCCTCACATTTACATTACATTTATTTGGCAGACACTTTTATCCAAAGCGACATACAATAAGTGCACTTCACCACTGTGAAGAGACTCCTCACCTCTGTTAACTAATAGTTTTTCCACCTTCATCTCATTTAAATAACTTTCTCCACATCTCTGTTCTTTTACTTACTCTCTTCTCACACCTCAGTCTTCTTTTACAAACTGTCTCCTCTGAGACCTGAGATCCCTCCCTTCTGTCTCGTTGTCTCATTCTCATCCTCGTTTCTGCAGCAGACAGCCGAGATCAGTCACAGGGGAAGGCGGGGCTCCGACCCCCGTTCACTATTGAGTCTGTTTGGGAGGACTGACAGGCGTGACCGCGTGACCATCGGGTGGGTCGGCAGGTGGTCTGACCTTCTGTGAGCCCGGCGAAGCCAGCTCAATCCGTCAGCCCTGTCTCCCGTCCTCCCCGTCAATACCAAAGTCATCTGTGGCCCAGCCCGCCGCAGCCATGCCCGCTGGGTAAATCAACTCTAAAAGCGGCTGGCTTGTTTGTTTGTTTTTCTTTTTAATTGCTTGTTGGACCAACTCACAAGAACATGGGTAAATTTCACCAGATCCTTCAAATAACCATTGTGTCAAATTAACAAATATATACCATGTTTCACTTTACGTGGTGTTGCGACCTGGTCGTAACAGTGGAAACTAACAATGAGCATAAAAACACGCAAACAAACACATACAAGGACACACAAAACAACACAGCCGGTCACTTCAGCTTTTAAATCTCGTGCGTCAAACTGGCTGCTTCATTTGTACCTCTGCTGCCCCCTATTGGTAGCTGGTTTTAAAAATAATATCAACAATGAATTTTTTGAGGGTAATCAGTGGTGAGTCTAAAATGTAGATGTTCTGAACCCACAGTGCTATCATGAGTTTCAACATGAGCCATCCCTATATATGAAAGACAAAATAGAGTGACCTGTGGACTACAGTTCAAATATTTAAATTCTTACACACTGAACATAATAGACACCATGATATTTGCTGGAAGTATCTGGTTAAGTACCTTTGAAGAGAACAATTGCAGTACCCCATCCAAGATTTAAACCTGTACGCTTCTGAATGCATGTCTAGTTCTGTGACTACTGTTCCGCGCAACAGCAAAGTCAGTAAACTGAAGAAAACAGTTTTCATTCAGGGTTCACTCTATTCCATGTGTCTCTACTGACATCTGCTGGCAAGCATGACATATTGGCAGCAGTATAATATTATAGATGTCTGGTTTTTTGTTTTTTTGAAGTCTGTGTATGTTAGTTGACTGATTACTAGACACAAACACACACAGAATATTTAATTTGCAGCAATTAAATAATCACAATAATGTCATGTAGCTCAACGGTATTCCTGTAGTCCCTTTATTTATATATATAAATATCTCCCAAAATATTTATTGCACTCTCCTGCCATTAGTTGGAGACAATGAGATTTGTTCCTTTCTTTCAGCTCTAAGTAAGTTAAACTGGGAACTTGCCATTTGTTGAAGCTGCAGCTACTCCCTCCCATTTAACCATTTTCACCATTGGGCCCTGTTGTCTATTAGCCATTAGCCAATGGCAGCATTGATCTGCTTGAGTGGGGCATGCTTTACTCTCTGAGCCCCTCCCATCAGTGTGACCGAAGCAACAACAGTTCAGTTCCTGAACTTAAAGCGGTGGGGACCGAATCCGTGAAGGAACTGGACATTCTAATTCCTTGAGTCCGGGTCCCAAACTGGAATGAGTTTAAGACTAGTTGTCGCAACTCTACGTGTCTTATTCCTGTACTAATGCCTTCGTACTTTTACCAGCAGTCTAACGATAGGGGTTATATGCACAACACTGCAGTTAATTTAGCTTTAAACACTATTTTGAGTGACTGGCCGCCCTTGTGTTCTCCTGCCGTCCAGGTACTGTCGTCCAAAGACTATGTTCACGTTCACAATCTCTGGGGTTTCGTTTCTGTACAAATGCTGCCACCAATTTATCCTCTCTTTTATTTTGTTCTTTTCATCTCTCCTTTCTTCTACCTGCTTCTCGGCCGTCATTCTTTTTCTCTGAGACCTCTTTTTTGCTGATCCCCAAAAACTCCATCTCTTTCTCTGATCTATTTTGCCCTTCTCCTTATCCGATTCTGTTCCATCCTCTTTCTCACTTCCTCCGTCGCTCTCCTTTCTTTTGTTTGTCTTTACCTTGCTTTTCCTCCCTGCCACTCATCCCTTCCCCATCTTCTTTCTGCTCCTCCCCATCGCCTTTCCCCTCATCCCTCATTCTTTCTTGCTCCTCCTCAGCCTTGTTGGTCTTTTTTTTCTGCCACCTCTTTTTGCTGACTTCCAAATGGTCCATGTCTTTCGCTGACCTTTCACTTTATCCTTCTCAGTTGCAGTTCTATCCCCCGCGCTTTTTCGTTCCTCCCCTCCTTTCTCTTTCTTGCCAATTTCCGCTCCTTTCTGTTCATCCCGCTTATTCTCTGGGTCTTGCTAACACTGGGTCTCTCTTCTGCCCGAGCTCTTTCCAGCACACATGACTTTGATCTTTCTCATTTCAGTCAGGATTGCCTTATGCTGTTCATAAAGACCTTTCTCCAGTCCATCCATCCTCCTCTTTTCCATCATTTCCATTCTCAACAGGACCTGCTCAACCATTTTCTGAGTGAACGGAGTGAACGGTCAGATCTGTATACCAAATACGACAACAAAGATGACATTTTGCATTCAAGCCTGGCCTATCTCCGACGTACCAAAACAATCACGCCAATGGAGTTTTTTCCCATCGGTTGCAGGCTGTCTCCGATAGGCTACCGATGTTAACTTGGGAAATTGTGAGTGCAATTTCTAAATCAGGTTTTTAAATCGTGCGGGAAGGGATGACTGATCACAACAGACACCCCTACCGGTGGCATAAGCCGTCCAAATGTGGTAATTTTGACGTAATTAAAAGGGGAGCATTATTGGAGAAAGAGTTTTAGATCTCTGTGCTATCTAAAAACCCAGAACGAGGCATTAATTACCTCGTATTCAGCAAGTAGCAATATATTTAAACCCTGAAAAACATAGCTTTAACGCCTAGCTAATATTTAGCTATAGCTGATGGGAACCACCAGGCACCAGCAACGACTCAAGCAGGACAGTATCAGTTCTGCCTAGTACACAGCCAACCACTGGCAAAATACTGTATTATACTGACAACTGAAAAGCATGTTAGCTGATCAAATACCATTTCTAACAGTGTACTGTATAGTTTGTTAGGCTTCTGTAGCTACTGAGGTCATGAACAATAGTTTGCAGATAGGCACTTTCTAAACAGGCAGACCACAGTATATAAAGGCATGGTGGGATGCTGCTATTTTCAGTGGGCAAGATTGGAAGTATCACTCCTTGATTGCAGTGTTGCCAAAAAAATCTCACCAGAAGTCACTATTGGCTGTCTGAAATGTCGCTAGATTGCATGATGACGGGGGGGTGGGGGGGTGGTGCTACGGTAGCAGGGTAGCCCCCCCGCTACCACATTGTCACAAATTGGTGAATGGTGGTTTTTGCTGTTGCTCAATAACGATAATGGAGGTTGCCAAAGTTGCGAGATGTCGCCAAAATTGTCACTAGTCGCTAGAAAAGATTTTTAGTCGCAAGGGAAGACAAAGTCGCTAAACCGACCAACAAAGTCGCTAAATTGGCAACGCTGCGTGATTGGCCACTCATGCTAAGGATACTGGGAATGCACAAGATTGTGCAGGTGCCAAATCTACGGTTTGTGACGAAATATGTACTCCCTGTAGTAGCTGTGCTATAGAATTAGTTAGATTACAGCATTGAGGATAGAACGCAAAATCATTATGATTCCCAAATCATCCTAGACATTTTGATGTATGAAATGATTCCTTATTCTCAAAATAACTTGCTATAATATGTAGTGTGGATGATAGTTTCCCACTTCCATATGGAAAACCTCCATCGAAGTTTCAGGATTTTTAGGGAGCTTATTCTTCAAACATAACAACACAGTTCTTCAAGGTTGCAGGTTTATGACTTTATTTATTTGTGCTGAGAAGCCCAAACATCGTTACTTCAGCTGGCACGTGCTAGGAGAGAAATCCTAGCCCCCCGAGGCAGACTGGGAGCCATTAAGCTTTGGGTCCTCACAACTCGACTTGGTTAAAGTGTTGTGAGTGGAGAGTTTGCTTGCTGCTTTTGGATGCCTATTGCAGTATAATTTTGAAGTGTGGGATTCACTTGTATTCCCTTCTCTAAATCTGCAGCAAACAGGAATAAAAGGTACAATTCAGCTGGGTAGAGTCTGTGGTCCAGAGAGGGACTGGTCAATCTTTGCGTAAATTTGTTATTGCTCCCAAAACATTTTATGAATTGTGCAAAATAAAAATGAAAAACTATTTGCTGTTCTTTCTTATAGCATTTTTTAAAATTCCGTACCAATAAAAAGAAAAACCTTTTCTGTGTCAAGACTCCTGTCTCTTATTGCACAGAACTTACATTTGGCATAATCGGCTACTATTGGTACACGTCAATGAGTGTTATTTGAGAACAATAGAATGTAGGAGATGGTTTTCATGTTTTTCTTTTTAGTAACTCTTGTAAAGGGGATGGAACAGCAGTAGATGTATAGGACACCTTGAGGACAAGCCCTGCTTGCTGCTTCCCTGTTACCGCTGTACTCACAGCAGTCATGTCCCAAGAACAGGAACTGTAAAAAATAAAAATAAAATAGAGGCGAACTGCAGCAGCGTCGATTGGAAAACCATAGACATATAGCCTAGAATGAACCGGTGTAGGCAATGCAGCTTGCAGGGATGGTAGCAGCCAGTGATGGTAGGTGGTCTATATCCCTCACGAGTGAAAGGGCTGCAATTAATCTGGTAAAGCAAAACCTGGTTCTTTGCGTATTGAGGACTGGTTGGAGGAGGTAAACAGCAAATGTTCGATATGGACAAAGCGTTGTCTATGTATGATAATTGGGGGGGATGCCCAATCAGAAATTAAATTTAGGGCAAATGAAGTGCGGGAAAACCATAGAAAAGAAATTACTGATGTACTGACTGAATAATATTCTTCTTCCCTTTCCTATGTCATTTTACAACAGCAATTCTTTGACAGAAAGACAGTGAGTCATTACAAGTAGTTTCATTGAGACTTGTATTTTGTCATTAATGGACAAAGCACAAACGTTCAAACTTACTGCAGTGTCTGACTGATGAGATGTTACGGGATCATTTTTCTGAAGGGGTACTTGGACCGTATGCTTGAGAGAGAGCTAAAAAGGCTGGTTCGTCAAACCCCCCTCCCTGTCACTCCTTGACCTGCGGAAGGAGGCCATTTGCTGGGTTGTGGAGGGACAGGTATGCATGCTCCACACTTCAGTCTCATGAAACGCAAGCCATTGTATCTTGTGAGGGGGCTACTGCTAAAATATCTGAGATATCAGAACTCAAGGATATGGTAATGAAGCAGCAGGCACAATTGGACATGATTGTCAGAACTCTAGGACACAAATTGGGCACACTAGTGGATTTCAGAGGCATAGGCAAGCTAACAGGTACAGGCATTCTCCAGATGGGCAGCCCATTTGTTTCTGGTGTAACCAGCTGGGACATACAGCTCACTATATTAAAACAAATAGCCAAGTTAGCAAGGCTACACCAGACACTGATACCACACAAAGTCAGGAGCAGATCGCACTACAAAAAAAACTAGAACCCCCCCAGCACACAGAGCCACATGTTGGAGGAGGGAGCATTAGGATCTAAGGTAGATGTACCAGAACATTCTGCAGTATTTAATCAGCTGGTTGGTTCATTTAGAATGGTGATTGCACTTTTGCAGGCACGACTTCATAACTGGGTGTACATGGAAAAATAATGCACACATCCTGGCCAATTAGAATTGTGTATTCAGCCAAGCCATTACATATTTGCTTAGTGGGCGTGCAACATTTGTAAACTGAGAATAAAATTATTTGCATCATATCTCGCACTGACTGTGTTTATTGACACAATAGGCTAAGCATTATGTATTATGATTGAAAAGTGTGGGCACTGATGTGCCTTGTTATTCATGCATGCATTTTCTGTACAAAGAGTGGTGCCACCTGGCCAAGTGCGCTCTATAAATAGATTCTTCCCAATGCTAGGAATCGATTTGGAATCGAGCACATCGTGCAATCACTCCATCTGTGAAATAATTGAAAACCACCATCCCGACTCCCTTCCAAGTACAAGCTAACCTAACCCCACTGCGGTTTTAATTGTCTGACATATGGTGGCTACAGGATGGTAGAGCAGAGGCAATTGAGCAACCACAAAAGTGGGAAAAAAAAAAAAAAAATCATAGGACAGATGTACTTTTGCAGAGAAAATAATAAGCTCTGATATTTTATGCCATTCCAGATCATCTCGCAATGTTTTCACTTTGCCCATGTCAATAATACACAGAATGTATTATTTATATTAATCAAATAGTCAATGCCTTATTGGATTTTTATGACACTATGTCAGGAGGACAAATGAATAAGCATTTTTTGGAAATAGTCCCAATTTTATGGTTTGATATGTTTTTGCACGTAGTGTACACAGAACAATCTTTATTTATTTTAGAGAAATGTGTCTGAAGACATGAACTTGAACCATGGCTGTCGATTTCAGCCCATGTAAACTAGGGATACATAATACTATTGAGGTTGGCGGTATCAGCCGATAATTGCTTAAAACAAACATATTGGTATAAATCAATAAACTAAGATTATTGTGATATGATGGCACAACATACGTACGTATGCCAAGGAGGCACCCCTAATATGCACCTTTACTAATTTTACATTTGTACATCTGAGACCACCTTACTAAGTAGCACATTGTACATGCCTGAATGAGTAGCTATGATGAAAGTAATGCATTGACCATTAACTGCAGTCTACTTCCATCAGGTGTCATTACTGACACTTAAGTATGTGTTTCAGAATATACAATGATATAGCATCAGTGCACACTCTCAAGCTCATAGTCAGTATTCATCAACAGAATTTTTTTAAATTGAGTGATTACACTGGAAGATATACAGAAGGGTGACAAATTAAAGGATAAACCAACATAAAGTGTCTTAGTAAGGTGTTGGGCTGCCAGAACAGCTTCTGTGTGCCTTGGCATAGATTATACAAGTCTCTGGAACTCTACTGGAGGAATGGAACACCATTCTTCCAAAAGATATTTCCTCATTTGATGCTGGTGGTGGAGAGTGCTGTCTAACACGTCAGTACAAAATATTCCATAGGTGTTCAATTAGGTTGAGATCTGGTGACTGCGAAGGCCATAGTGACTAACAACATTTTCATACTCATCAAACCCTTCAGTGACCACTCGTGCCCTGTGGATTGGGGGCATTGTCATCCTGGATGAGTCTACTCCTATTAGGATAGAAATTTTTCATCATAGGATAAAGGTAATCACACATAATAACTTTGTATTGATTTGCAGTGACCCTTCCCTCTAGGGGGACAAGTAGACCTCAACCATGCCAGGAAAATGCCCCCCACAGAGTCATCGGACCCCCTCACCGTAGGGGTCAAGCGTTCAGGCCTGTACCATTCTCTTGGTGTACGCCACACATGCACTTGCCCACTTGTCGAGAATATAGTGAAGGATGACTCATCCGACCATATAACTTTTTTCCACATCTCTGTACACCAGTGCCAATGGTTTTTGCACCACTGAACTCTCAAACATGCATTTGTTTTGTAATGAGGGGTTTATGCACTGCAACCATACTACAATATCCCTTTCTGTGTAGTTGTCGACGGACTGTTCTTGCTGACAGTCTGATCACGTTCTGCATTGACATTGTCAGTCACTTGCGGAAGAGTTGCTCTTCTGTTTTTCCTTACATAGTGCACTAATGCACGGTCATTGTCATCCAATGTACGCGTTCGACCACAAATTCCGACCCTATTCACTGATGTATTTCCCATAGATCTAAATTCAGATGTCACTTTAGTCACTGTTCCTACTGAAACACATTAAGCAATCTTTGTAACTGAAGCTCCTGCCATCCGTGCCCCAATAATGAACACTCTTTCAAAACCACTTAGATCTTTTCCTCTTGCCATCTTGATCCAAAATCGAGGTCAACCGAGCCTGCTCAGCATTTTTATTTATGCCATAGAGCATGAAAGGATGTTGAATTGGGTAATTGTATCATGTAGTACACATATATTGAAGCATCTGAATTAGTTATGTTTTAATCAAGCATCTAGATCTTGTAGCCTAACACAGCTTTTACATAAAAGCCTTGTGTGACTGTGAAACAAAGTTATGCATTGAACAGAGTGCCTAAAGCACTACACAGAACTGGTCACTTGGTAGAGGGTGCTCCTTAACACTACTCTATCTGAATGTGCATCTGTACTGTATGTGCTACAGGGGATGAGTCATTTGAGGTAAGAAAATTGCAATTCTTGCATTATTTGAGAAAGGGGGGTGAAGCACAACAGCAGAATGCTTTATGTATTTTGAGTTATGTGAATATTATTTTGACATTAGCACCACTGTTTTGGGCTATGAATAATTTAATGCTGTCTTTTTTTTACAGTTCACTTCAACAAAGGACAGATCCTAATAACTGATGTTATGTAGCCAGCTTACCTGTACATCACCAAAAAAAGAGTGAAAAGAAAAGAAGAACATGAAAGGATGCGTTTTTTTCAGATAACACAGCATCATATATACAGATACCATTTGTCCAGAATTTAATTCGTGACTACACCAAAAAAAAAAAAGCTTAAAAATCAGCAGCATAAAGACAAGACGTCCCGCTTTGAATTTCAGATTTCTTTTTGTCAAAAGTGTTCATACAAGCATCTTAGCCACTTTGCACAAAGAAAAGGCAAAAAAATGTACATAGAATTACGGTTGTGTGCCGATTTTCTTTCTTGAAGCGCAGTGCACATCATGCAGGCAATGCAGTACGCGTATGAGCGCATGCTTGAATTCTTGTATGTTTGTGCAGGTGCAGCTTTGCTGACCGCAGAAATTCCGGGGGTATGTTGGAAACATGAAAACGTAATTTCTACAAGCGATTAACTGCAGTAAATCGGTCGTCCTAAATTGTATCCGATATATTTCTCTTGCTCTCATTTAGCTAACAATTGCGTGACCAAACATGCACCAGGAACAACTGACAGCGTTTCCTGCCCGATAGCCCTTCCCCCAGCCGGTCCCACGCCCTTTCTGTCTCGCTGTTGCCGTATGCGTTTTGGGAGACAAAATAACTATCCCAGTCATTATTTTAAAGGGGTTTATTTTTTATTTTTAAAGGAAAAACGATGTCTCACACTATTGGAACGCCAGCCACTTCGCCGACATCTGACGGGAGCATTATGAATTTTGCTTTTACTCAATCTCTACAAGGGATGCTGAGGATTGCTCAAGTGGTGAGTGTGCCTTTTTCGTCGGGCATAGGTACGGTACTGCGCTCACTAAGGGCATGCAACGGACACTGGCATCGGCATTCGCAACGTTAATAGGTTTTCCGTATTTCTTCTTGGTAGGCAGTGTTTGCGCATAGTGTAGGCTATCCTGCAGACTCCTACTGATGTTTTCGTTTTGGGTTACTGTCCCATTCTCGTTTGCGACATTGGTGAAATGGGAGCTGCTAAGTTTATTCATATTAAAATTAATGTAAAAAAAAAATAAAACGCCTGCATAGCTTTAGCTAACCTATAATATCGCCAAAACGGTATGCTACTTTGGGATTTATTCCGTGGGTTAGAATATATTGCTAATAGCAGAATTGATTTTCAGGATATAATAAGGCCATCATGTTTTACTCCTTTTGGCTTATCCCGCAATGTGACATGTCGGTGTCATCCTGCAGCCATGCTGCTTTAATAGGTTGCGTAGCAGACGTGTTCCGCATCAGTTTGTTCCTGAAAAAACATGGCACCAATGAACATTAATTTCTTAATAAATGTTGACTATAGCTGTAGACTATAGTTTACAAATGTAAGCTATAAGGCACTTAGATTATAATGAATGTCAGCAATAAGCCATCCTCAATACGGATATCTAAAGGGCACATTCATGATAGCAAGTAACCAAATCATATACCAAATTATACGCCGCGCTTTTGCCTTAATTTTAAAGTGTGTAACTACAGTATAGTCCACGGCTGAGTAAAATGGTTTTCTACACACTCACTCACACACATCTCTGCATTTTATGTGCACTTATGAGCTCAGTCCATTATATTTAAGTTATGCCAAGCTGTAGTGGCAAGAGGATGGTTTTCAGGGCCCTGCCCATGAGTATGAGAGATCTGCTTGCACCCACCAGACTATCCCCTGAGATACTGTGGAAAGAGGATACAAGGGAGGAGCAGCTGGCTGCATGCATGTTGTGGTGCTGCTTTTTCAAAAGATTAATAAGCCACAGACTCAGTGGCTCAATGGAGGGTTCAATAGCTAGGTTTTCAACAAACATCACTTGATGCTGAAGACCTTCCTCTTGAATCATGCCATAGAAACCACTCCTAACCAACAAAAAAATACAATTGGTCTGATTTAACCAATCTCACCTGCTCTAGATGTAGGGGAGTTGATGTTGTTGATGTGGGTCCACTCTAGCTGCCTGTAGGGAGCAAGGCTTTACATAAAGGTTAACTGCATGGGTCAATCTCAGATGCTTTTTATGAGTTATTGTGAGATCTGTAAATATTTAAAGTCAGGATTTAAACAGACCCTTCATCCCAAGTTCTTGATTGAGAAATAAGAGTACATTTTACAGGTATCTGGGTACAATATTCTCACATTCAGGGCTTCTACAGGTTATGTGCTACTTGCCCAGTAAATTAATCTTGTTATTAATGCATGTAATTAATGTATGTTAATCTGAAAATTATAATCTCAAAGCAAGAATACACTTAAAAAAGCTCTCACCTGTGGTCTTGCTGAAGCAAAATGTTACTACAAAGATAGAAGATTTGAGATTTGAGTTTGGTCCCTCAAAATGAGGTTCCCCAAACATTAGTACTTCCAGCTAAGTATTCCCTTCCTTTTATTTTCTTGTCATTTCCTTCCAATCCACTGAGACATTTCCCACATGATGTCAGAATAAACATGGTTTTAACTGCATTTACTAAATCTGAATTTATTTTGTGCTGTTTCATCTTCTGAATTAACTCTACACTCTCCCATAGTCCTATAGTTTGACCTAATTCCAAAATGCTGTTTTTTGTGGTGTGTGAGGTTTTGCCTCATTCCTCAAAGCTGCATATTCAGCCTCAGTCTCCTGCCTTTTATCCTCTCTGAGTCACTTATATTTAGGCTCTTCCTCGCTTCTGTGTAAGACTATACTGCCAACACTCTTGTCCTTTCCTGTTTACTTTGTATAGAGAGTTTGTTCTCTTCTTCTCTCTCCAACCTTTCCTACAAACAGTTACCTCTGTATGGCCCTGGTTCAGGTTTAGGATGATAATGTACACTGTAAAATGTTCAGTGTTAAATAAACTTTGATAGTGTTCATCTCATCAACACTGGATTTATACAGAGCATTAAACACTGTACTCTGCAGGGCTCCAGGGTGGCCATCCAAGGTGAGAGCAAGGGTCAGGATGCACTCTCATGGTCAGAGTCAGCTATTAATAACCAGGAGACATCAAATGTTGGGAGGGAACAAGAAACCTCTTGTTTGGATTCATTCACCAAGTGGGCAACCCTAGTACAGCGGTAGTAATACAGTGCCCTCCATAATGTTTAGGGCAAAGACATTTTTTTCTTGATTTGGCTGTGTAATCTACCATTTTGATTTAAAAATCAAACATTTCATGTGGTTAAACAGCAGATTCTCAGCCTAGAATCAAGACTAGATACTGAAAACTGTTTTATTCCTAAACTAAGGAAGCAATTGAACACACCTGATTAATAAGAAACACACGTGAAGTCATTTGTCCCGGACATTATGGTGCCCTGAAATGGGGGGTGGGTTATTTATAAAAAGTGCTGTAATTTCTACATGGTGAAACCAAAATGTATTTAAAATATCCTTTAATAAAAGCTGAGAATCTATAGTTTAACCACACATTAATTGTTTGTTTAAAAATCTAAAAATTGTGGAGTGAAAAGCAAAATCTGTCTTTGTCCCAAACATTATGGAGAGCACTGTAGCTCAACCTGCTTGCACTATACTGCCTGGAAATTCTCCTCTGCAGATGGTGCTTCTGATCGCCTTCTTGCTTGTGTGCTGTGCTCCGGACTGGCCTGAGCATTACGCCTTCCGTTTCTTCGAGGTGGTCACCCTATGGTTCTTCTTCGTCTTGCTCATCTTCCTCCTCATGCACATCTTCAGACTTCATGGCAAAGTGCCCTACATTAACTGGGTGTTAACGGTAGGTGGTTCTGACTCAAGTTAGACTGAAATGATTTGTTGTTATTTGTGAATTTAAAACTCTTTCTGCAATGTATTCACATAGCTGTGTTGTCTATACTGAAACATCTTGCGACATTGTCTTGCCCAGAATGCCAACCCATAGTCCAGAGCTTTGACCTCTACATCTCACACTGCTTTAGGAAATAATGTGGTGTTTTGTTGTTCATTTTTGGCTGTACTTGTATTGTATAACCCAATAAATAAAAGACCAAAATCTTTTCTTTCTTTATAGATAAAATTACTGTCAGTGTCACAGTATGGATTTGTAAGCATGTATTTGATGAAAAAGTAGGAATTGAGACTTGTGAGGTTGTGATTTCCTGTGCACTGTATCAGGAGTTCCTGCACTATGCTGTGGGGGCACTCCTCATCTTCATTGCTTCCATAGTGGCAGCCGCAAGCAGTTGGGGGCTCATGTCACTTGTCTTGGGATCAGTGAGTAGTCTGTTTTTTTTTGCCCTTCTATTAAAACGGATATAACATGTAGATTTTTAAACTTAAGGAAACATATCTCTGTTAATCTTTCTTATGGAACAAATTCTGTAGTTACCAGCCACTGTATTTCGCAATAAGTTCAGTTTGGTTTGAGTTTGGTTGTAGCCGTCCCCTTTAAATTCCAATTTTTAACAGGCATCGTATGATCATTACATGTTCAGCGTATGGCTGTTTTCATAAATTGAAAAGCTTTTTTTTGTGCAACTGGTATCACAGCAAGGTATTACATTAATGTTTCAAGTGATTTGGCATTAGTCATAGCTTCTTAAAAATATTAATTCGTTCAGTGTAAACACATAGCTCATAACTTTTCTTACACTAATATGGTAGCATTGTAATATTATATTCAAAAAAGGAGGTCAGAGAGATGCAGAAGAGGGAAATGTATGCAGAATTTTACCATTCAGCCTGACTTTCATCTAATGATAGGTATTTACTGACTTTTGTGATGGTAATGACCAATAACATTTGTCATTTTGTTTGCCAGTTTTCGGAAGGTGTTGTCATTATTTGAGTGGGACCATGGTAATTTTATTGTGGAAATGTGAGCTGAACATTGAATACAAGCCTCACAACCCTTGATTTATTTTACAGATTTTCGGGTTTATAGGCGCGATTCTGATGGCCATAAGCATACGGAAGTTACACAAGGTCATTACTGGTTCCAAGCAATCAAGTGAGTCCTTTCACGATGTGTTTCATCTGCTCATCAACAGTCATGTTGTCAGGCAACTTTGTGTTCCTGTGAGATAAATGACCAGTTAACATTAGTGTAAAACAATTCAGTAATCCAGTGGGAATAGAAATTGATAATCGTTTTTCATTAGAGCCAGATGGGAATCTGTTTTCTGTATAATACACAGTAACTTACTCTGCATTTCATTTGAGTATTTGAGTGATTTCATATTTAATTGTTTTACATATTGAAAAGGACATGTTAATTTACATATGCATATGTGATATACACATAGCCTATTTATTTGCAAATAGTTTTTGTCATTTCAAAACTTTAGTTTACCATTCTTCAGAATGGATTGTGGCAGTGTGGTGTAATTTTGGCGGAATGCCTTATATATAAACAACGTGAGACAGTTTAACACAATAATTTTATATCTCATGTTAAAACTAAACTGACAAGATTACAATAACAATAGCATACAATAAAATAGCAATTGCATTTTGAATGTGTCTCACAAATAGAACTGTCTGATACTAAATGTGGACCAAAAATATATTTTTTCCTTGAATTTACACTATATGATGGAGAAACCCCAGGCTTGACCAACTTTCTACATCAATTTGTAAATTCACAATAAGTAGGCTAAATGAAAGAACAGGTGGAACTGTTTGCTTGAAAACAAAAACTAACTAGTTTCTGTTCTCTTTTAGGTTCAGCAGTTTAGAAGTGAGGCAGTAGATTTATTTTCTCCAAAGATCATCACTCTGTCTTCAAATTTCAGACTGAACTGCTTCACTTCAAGTGCCTCATCAAACACGTGGATCCACATTAACCGAGAACAATGCAATACCAAACCTGCCCACCAAGCACAGCCCACCAGTTATCGTGGGTAGTTTTGCTCATGGCAAAACTAACATCAGGCAAAATCAGTAGCTGTTATATGGCCTCAAAGCAATGTCAAAAATATTCAGATTCATAAATCAGTGTCTGTACGCTTGTAAAAATGTTTTGTACTTGTTAAAATTGTTCATACTTCTGAGGCTGTATTTGTGTTTGTAACATTCAGTCCACTCTCATGAAATACAAATTTTGTCTCCAAACTTCCGTTTGTACCTGTAGCAACTACAGATTGAAATTTGCAAAATTCCAAACCTGGGGACTGTTTTCAACTGAACCTCTTTTATAAAACTTGATTTACAGTGCTTTTTTGCACATGGTCTTGAACCACCTAACTGATTGCCAGCCGAGTAAAGGATATAACTAACCAATCAGAAATCAAAGATCTAACCAGCGGGTTCTTACTTCATCGGATTTCAATCGCCATAGCTATCCACCAACAGCAAAATAGGAAATAGCTATGCACAATGGCAAATGGAAATGGACCATGGACATTGCACCATCAAAGCTTTCATTTCAACAGTATATTTTCCAAATGTTACTATCAAGATTTGTGGTTCTACTGTACTTGAAACTAGCTAATTTATATATTTTTAAGAGTGCAAAACATTTTACAAGTGTATGGAGGATTATACACCAGTATGAATATTTCTGGCTGGTTTTGAAGCCATATTCTTGCTTGGTTTGGAATTTTATTCCTGATTTTTTGGTGGGCTAATGTTTGATTTGGTTGCACTGTTGTATAAAAAAGTATTTAAAAAACAAATAATATAAATAAAACAGAATTATCACAATATTAGATGTATCTGTCAGTGTGACACATTGTTTACACAAGTTATTTAGAAAGAAATATTCACTTACAATTTGGAATGTATTACTGCGGTGCTCTCTGTCCTATTCTAAAGTGAATTCAAAGCCTATGGTTTTTCAGACAAGCAATGGTACAATATATATTTGCTGCACGATACAGTATCACATCGCTTATAAAAATTGGTGCCTTTCACTTTGTTTTAAAATGCATTTATATTAGCTTGGATTGCTATCATCTCATCAAAGTGATTTTATTTTTTATCCAGTAGTGTGCCTTTGCTGTCTGAAGTAAAAGGAGTTCACTCTTAACACATTGTGAGACTATTTTATTCATATGTGAATTGGTTCAAACCTCTACAGAGGTTTACACACTAAGTGGGTAAACTGCAGTGTACTATCAGTCATATTTCCATAGGAGATTGTTTTTTAAGGATACCAACAAGTAATTATTTGCCCAAAGATTAGAATTCCAGTGTGCTCCTAGTGCAACTAGTGTGGACCAGTGACCAGTGGACTGGCCTTGGACTGCTTGACTACATGGGTTATCAAGACCGTAGGTTACCACTGGTTACCAGCGATTATCCGATGTGAAGAGGCATGCAATTTTGTGGTTAGTGTAGTTTTTGGATGTTTGTAGCATCACAAGGTTTTCTTGACATAGATGACAAGAAGCAGAGAAAAACAAAAGGCAATGCTAGCCCCCGGTGAAATGTCTAGTAATTGCATCAGTGGAATGAGAGCTCTAGGGTTGATTTGGAAGATGGAGGCTGCTGAAAAATGTTTGATATTTACAGTGATGGATTCCACACTGTACTATAAAGTGGGAGGAGAAAGAGAGATGGATTGAAAAAATGTTTTTATTTATGGCACTTAAGTCATATGAAATCTTCCACTGCTATAAATCATTATAGGATTGCTTGGCTCTACTGGATGTACAGCATTAACTGTGGAGAATGCAGATACATTCCAGAATGGATTCAAAAGCATTTCAACTGAGAAAATCTTCAGCATAGAAACTCAGCACTTGCAGTGCAGTTAAAACGTAGCTCCTGAATTCACCACGGAATTGCTTTACACCCAGTGTTCGAATTACGGCGGGGACTGGGGGGGTCTGACCCCCCTAATTGAGACTTGGACCCCCCCAAAAGAGATAAAAACAACAGGATGGGGGGGTCGAAACATTTATATATCCTTCTTACCTGTAATCGTAAATATTACAATATATTTCCCATCAGTGGCGTCAGTGACGTCACTGTGGCGTCAATCCCCCCTGTAATTTGAACACTGTTTACACCACATCGGTGTAAAAGATCCTGATCAGGAAGTGGGTGTGAACTGCGACTTTTATTCGTTTAAACCAGGGCACTAACTGATAGAGCAACTGGGATTTTCTTAAATCAGAGTAATTTCTTAATTTCTTAAAAGAAGCACAATTTTGTAAAGCAAAAATGTACAGTACTGTGCAAAAGTCATAGGCCACCCATTATTTTATTTGTGACAAAGCTGGCCACTACTTTGTCATACAGAATAATTTAAAACCATCTGCTATATGGAGTATAACAAAAAGACATTTAAAAAAATACAACAGGGAATCTGCATGTTTTCCATAGAAACCACCTCAACCCTATTTCTTACAAAATGGCCTCCCTCCTGCTCCTCACACACCTGCTTTAAGAACAAATTGTAATCACCAGTAGGTGTGAAACAAGCCTTAATCAGTCACACATTTAGACCTTAGATGGTCAAAACATTTTTGTTCAGTTACCAGTTTTGTTAATTGTTATATTAATTAAATATTAAATAATTATGGGACCCGCAGCATGTCTACTGACGGCCCGCTCCCGCCCGCAGTAGGCTAAATATGATAGTAAGTTTCGTCGGATCCGCCAGCATCCCGCCCCAATGCAGACCTCTAGTGGAGACTTTTCTGTTAAATACATTTCCAATTATTGCCTGACACTGAAAAAAGGCTAGGCATACTGTACATGAGTGAAGTGGTAAAAAGGTGTAATTTGAACTTTGTAATATGCTTTTAAATATATATTTGAGGGCATGTGTATATTTATCAACAGTGATGCTTTTACAAACAGATTCCTAAGGTATTAAGCAACAGACTAAAGCTCACTGTCAATTAAGCCCACAAGTTGTGTGTCTGTGCTGCTCTCCCTCCATCAACCAAGTGATGACAAGCTAGTGAGGCTATATTTGTAAAGGGAGCAGGGGACAAGGAAGCAGAAGACACCTCATTTCTCCTCTGAAGAAAGCAAGTGTTATGTTTTCAACAACCAGACGTATTTGAGGGAATCTTCCCAGAATGCAGAATGGCATGACAACCTGAACCATAGCTGCTGCCCGGGCAGGACAAAATGTTCTTATCTCACAAGAACTGGTACAGTACCTAATAAAATTAGGGTATACTCCAGCCGCAAAACCTGAACATATTCAGCAGGTCTGCATGGGATTAGACTCTTCATGAGCAGAGTATGCAACACAAGAGGACTGTTTAGAGCAGCATGCAGGATGACTGTGCAAATAACACTACAAAATAACCATTGACCTTGGAAAAAATAGCAATATACAATACATCCTCTAGAAACCTTGCAAGAGTGGACTCAGACTATATAAGGTAGAGTACAGATATGTTCCGGCATAAGCACATATATCCTGTGTGTTGTAGACCCGTTTTTTCTATAGAACTTATTAAAAAAAACAGATCAGCTGTCTGAGTCACCACAAACTGGTACAGGAAATCTGCTGGCCTAAACAAACAAACCATAAGACAGCACTTTATTGCCTCAGGAAAACTAGTTTACTGATGATAAAATCCCTCCTTTTCTGGATGTGGTTGCTAGTCTTTTTGCACTTCTTGGTACCACAACAGCTTTAGCACTGAGCAAACAGTGTGGCTGTGTTTTCTTTTGACTAAGTCTTAATTTAAAAAAAGTTTTTTTGCATAGTTATACAACAGTAAGTTTCTCTTACCGATGAAAGGTACAGCCCACAAACTGTCAGTATTACAATTAAATACAATTTATGAGTCTTAGAGATGCCAATTATGAACTGGGAAGGTAAAAAAAAGGTAAAAATGTAAGTGTACTGTTGTTGACAGCAGTTCAAATTAGAGCATTTAAATCCACCAGGAAAGGATTTGATCCACGTTTAAGTTTACCCCATGTTTATTTGTGTACCTTGTTCTAAATAAACAAGTAGAAAAACACTTTCACAATATTCGCTGGTATTCAAATCACATTCAATATTTCACAGAATAAATAAAATTATATACATGAATGACAGAATTTAAAGGAATAAGCGAATAAACTTTAGCATTTTTAAGTCAATAATATTAACCAACACACTGAACGCTGAAACGGGAGACCGGAACATGTGCGTATTCCAACAAATAATAACTTATTCATTCAATATCAAAGCGAATAAACAACCAAATGCTAAATAACATGTAAATAAAATGTCAATATTCAATTTAAATAATTCAAGCCTTATTTTATGTTTAACAGAACTATAAGTTTTCAATCAGTCATTCTCAAATCAAAGATTCAGCCAACACGCAATAGTAAATTAAATGGCCTTTGCCGCCGTATCAGTTTGTCTTACAACTTTAAAAAAGCAAGTAAGTTCTAGCATTGTTATCGCAAACCAATAACAAGGACTATAAATCACATGAAATACACATGTGAAATAACTAAGTTGTGGTAGTTCATTTATAAATTCGAAAGGGTTGACATAGGCTAAAGGAAATTAAATGCCACAAAGAAAGTAAACGCTGCTAGCCTGAACACAATAGCCTACCTTTGATAACATGAATGCATTTATCAATTCCCGCACCTGTAAATAACAAAACGTATCCTCTTCAAGAAACAAATTAACTTGTACTTACATTCAAAGAAGCAAGGCAAACAAATAGGAGCGTGTATGTAACAACCTGTGCCTACACAATGATTAATAGGAGTGCCATTTTTAATTCCGACCCATGTGCACCTATTTCCCGGCCTCCGCTTTGGTGTTCCGTTGCTGTCCAAGATCCCGGAAAAGTGCGCTCCCAGAGGTGAAAGGACGGTGAACTTGCATGTAGTTACATTTACATATCTTATGCAAATATTTCTAGACCGGTTGATAAGCACGCAGTCAATTGTGGTTTCAACTCACAGAAATAATATCTTGTATGCTACCTTCAAACTAATTCAAGCATTCTTGACTTGTGTATTTTGTAGTTCTCAAAAACAGAACTACAATAATGGCAGCAGGCTGTCACTGTGTTTGTGGCTTCCCTAATGACCCACATTATTATGACAAGATACTAGAAAAGCAATAACAAAATTATGTAATTTTATACAACTAAAAAAGACAAATAACTATGGTATTAAAAATTCATATTTGTCAGATGCTGGCTGGAACCACACATTTCACAGGAGAGCATGTGCTTGGTTGGACGCTCTGAAATTGGCTAAGGTAGTGGCAGTGATGACACTAGCCTAGAATTACAATCATACATTACACATTGTGAGAATACCTGGGGCTAAAAGTTTAGCTACAGTCCACTCTGTAAGGAACTCATTGTAGGCACCCTTATTTCTGAGAAGGTGGTCAGGCTTACAGTAAGATTTGTGGCTTTCAACACTGCAATCAAGCTTCTCATTCTCTGAGGCAGTGCTGTGGACAGTGTTCTACAGATCCTGGCTCCTCTTGTCACTGTATCCATCACAATTGCAACCCTGGAAAACAACATCTATTCTTCCATATGAAACAGTAAGACACAAGTATACATTCATTAATGATAACTCCAATACTGAAAACATTTATATTTATACTAATTAGTTTATCAGGAGCATATTACACTCGGTTGAATGGTGACAGAACATTCTGCGAAGTGATGTCAAGAGTTCATGTTCAGCTACCAGAAAATGAAACCCAGGCAGAAATGACAGCACAAGTTTGACTCTGGGGAACTGTGGCTGCCTTGCACTCACTCAGACTTACGAGGTCTGCGTGCGCATCCCGTTCTAGAGGAAACGAGCGGGACAAGCTGCGCGTGCTCAAACGGAATTGTGACAAACACGCCTGCCACAGGCCACCGAAGTGGCTTTCTTTGGGGCCCTCCAGCACAGAGACACAGGGAGAAGATGTTAAAACAGTCCACATTTATTCCACGAGGGTTTGGCAAGATGTTACAGCCAAGTGAGCAGATCTCAAACACTGTCATGACAGAGAAGCTCCCCTGTGTGGGTGGGGATGGCAGATTTAACCTGTGCGCAGTGATTACCTCACTACGCACAGGTGCAGCCACTCCTGTTCCTGGGTCCAATTAGCCTGGCCAATTATCTAATTATTAACCAATTATCCAATTGGCCAGGTCTAATTAGCTTGACCCAGGCAGGTGTGGCTGCTTAAACCAGCCATCCCCACACCACAGGAATCTTTTAGTTTTAGTTTATTTATTTGACGATTCACTTTAAAAGGACAATTACACGGTTGCAAACACCAATGTACATGCACAATTAAAAGAGCATCAAGGATAACACAAAAAAGTCACAAGAGTTATTCCCATTGTGGTCCTTGCTGTAGCTAGATGTCATGGAGGTGTGTGTGCGTGCGTGTACGAGATGGTGGAGTACGGCATTAGCGGCATATAAAAGCACAAAGACATCAATATACAGTGAACATTTACATTGGGCATTAACAGGCCTTGTTTTGACAAAAGGTTAAAATACACACTTCCTATTATACTAAAAAAAAAACTACTTTACAGGGGTACATTATCTAAAAGCCAGTGTTTCAGTTTAGCCTTAAACATGACTGGGTTTGTAGTCTGTTTGATGATATTAGGAACCTTATTCCAATCCTAGGCACCCAAGTATCTGAAAGAACTTTTACCCATCTGGCTACTAATCCTTACCAGCGTCAGATTTGCTACACTAGACCTGGTGTTGTGCCTGTGAGCCTCTCTGACCTGCGGGAAGAAGTTTAATAAGTAATTTGGGGCTACACCATTTACGATTTTGTAAACCTGACAGAGTTTTAACTGTGTCGCTCTGGACTCCACAGGGAGCCAGTTTAGCTGCATGAACTGGTTCTTCCCTATGTGTTCTCGTGGACCGAGACCTAAGACCACTCTAATCAGTTTATTTTGGGAGACCTGAAGTTTTATCTTCCATAGCTTGGGCAGATTACAACCAAATGTCTGACTGTAGGATCTGTACAAACGGCGTAGTACCTCTGGATTATGCCTGAAGGTATCTGCCTTGAAGAACAGTGCATGACATGCAAGTAAGTGTAAAGCCAATGTAAAGCAAACCCTGTTAATTCTGCATATATGTGAGCAGATTGTTAACTTTTTTAAGATTGTTAAAGGGTGTTGGTAAAACTTATCTTTGGACTTTGGGATTGGCAAGCCTTTTTGGTGCATGACCATCACCTACCAGCCAACAGTATGATGAGACTAAGCGTGATGGGAGCCAAAAGAGTAGGTACATTTTAAATCATGTTAATACCTGGACAGATGTAAGGTATTACCTCAGGTCATAAAATACACAGGCACATGACTCGGATAATCAGCACCAATCTTCACCAGTTTTTCTCCTGTATCTCATTGTTTTTCCAATTGCCAATTTAGACAAACTGGAGCTACTGCAATGTGTTCAAATCTGTTTTACAAGGCTAACAAGGACATGAATTAAGGGGACCCAGACTGGTCAGTTTCACAAAACAGGAAATAAAAATGCAGAACAAACTGAAGTCCAAATAAATACAAGTTTATTGAATGATTACAGACCTGATCCATTGAAACATCACTACAATATTTGAGATAATAGACCAATCATTTTCAAGTTTAATGATGACTGTACATTCTGACGAGGCTGAGCCCTGCCCCCCTCCTGCTGTTGCTGAGCAACCGCTAATTGACTATGAATAATGCTATATATTGTTTTACTTCAGTGCAACTACAGGTGATAAGACCCCTGAAACAAACTGACCTCAGAATGAAAACTAATACTTATGTGGTCACTTGTAGTGCATCGTTCAATATGTCTCCAAGTAGTACAGTGCCCCAGATGAGAACTGAGCTTAAATTAGCTGCAGACACATTTCAATAGATACACTGTTAAATGCTCATTAAAAGGCACCTAGATTTGTTCCATGAAAACAAGCCAGGGAAAGCTTTTTTGTTGGACACTGGACAGGACAAGTACCAACAACTCTACTTTAAAAGACCCATGTCAAAAAGCAGTGTTCCTTTTCATCCAAATTAATGCATTCCCTGCTGTTCTGTTTTTTGTTTTCTTTTTCTCCGCAAAATGCATTAATGTTCCAATAAGATTCACAATAAATGTTGATAGCAAAGTTAACCAAATATAATTTTTCAGTGAACAACCCTGGGTGCCCTTTTTACACTTTCCAGTGAGTAACTTTTTAAATTCAGAATTACCTTCTTAATTACATAGTAGTTGGTGAGTCATATACTTTCAGGCTTGTCTGCAGTCAAATTAGAGGGAAAAGTTCAATTTGAGCAGTAGGTCATGTGTACTCTACAACTTGGCTGTAGACAAATATAACTGGTTCAATGCAAACCCAACATGTTAACAGGATATTATTTCATTATTTCTTTCAGAAAAATGTAAAACTGCTCATCAATAAATTGCCCATATTACAGATTCCCTTTATAAGATTTTTTTTTTTTTTGCAAGTTATGTCGTACTCCTTTGGTTAATATAACATGCATTTCCAAGTGAAGCCAATTTAAGCAACAACACAACACTGGCCTGCAGGGGGGTTCAGACAAACCTCCACCTTAAACTGGCTGCTGCCCATCACTCCAGCCTGAGATCATCTGAGAACCACAGAGGCCATTGACAAAAGCGTGTCTTACTGATGCCTAAACACCACCTTCATTCTGACAAAAACAAATGACTGCGTCTAAAGGACTCTGTGGCCGCATTCCCCGGGGACTTGAGGTCACAGGCCTTCCGTATGCCCTTCAGTGTGAGCTAGCACTCCTGCTAGCTCTCCTGCTAGCACTCATCGCTCTCATTTCTTTCCAGGTTTTCCTTTCCGCACAGAACATTAAAAAGAGAGGCCAGCGAGCGGGAGAGGTCCTGCTGGCCCGTCAACATAAAGTCTGAATTTACTGTTCTGCTCTGCAACGGGCTAGTGCACTTGCAGAAAAAGAAGACAAAGATGAAGTACAATATGAAGGATAAGGGAGAGGCAGACTTGGGTGGGACGATGCAGAGTTTGGGGGTGGGGGTGGAGGAGGGGTTGTTCTTTTCCCGCCCGGTCTTCAGGACTCGTCGTTTTCGGCAGGCGGTGACGAGGACGTTGGGGACGACGTGTCCATTTCGGATTTGCTGGAGATGCGGTCTAGCTCGGCCTGCACGTCCGTCAAGCCCAGCTTCGAACCTTGGGGAAGGGGAATGAGTAGCATGCTTTAGGACAGAGCACATTGCCATAAAATGGCACCATAGAGAAGCTTGAGTTTACAAGGTGGCATCTAAATTTGGAATTAAATTAGGATTGAGAGAGACTCGATTTCAAGAGTGTGTATGAGTTGAATGATGAGCTATTAGGATGACATTGATCGATCAAAGCTCTGGGAAATAACTGGACTGCACTGATAGGTTAATTGCACATGTAGAATTCATGAGCTTAACACTATTAGTCACTGTACCAACTGAATTAGGTACCGAAGAATACATACTGGACTGAAACAAAAAGCACTGCATCATGGTGTTTTTGCGTGAGGTTGAGTCTGAGCATGGTGTCTTTGCGTGAGGTTGAGTCTGAGCATGGTGTCTTTGCGTGAGGTTGAGTCTGAGCATGGTGTTTTTGCGTGAGGTTGAGTCTGAGCATGGTGTCTTTGCGTGAGGTTGAGTCTGAGCATGGTGTCTTTGCGTGAGGTTGAGTCTGAGCGTGACTGCACATTGGCACATTCACACACGGACACAGCACTGCCGACACACAAATGGTTTCAGAAGGGAGGGGACCGAACGGGAGCATTCGGCTACATTCAGCATTCGGGGTTCTGGACGACTAACCACACAAGAGACAAGATAAGAGAGTACACTGAACAGAAAGATGGATAATGGAGGACAAATGAAGATTTAAAGATGGAGGAAAAATCCAAAGGAACTTAGAAAATGCAAGATGCAGTGGATCAAGTGGCACATGATCAAACTGGCATTCAGAAATGGAAAAATGAGAAGGGGGGGAGGGGCTGAAATGATGCAGGGATAGAAATTAAGGGCCCATAGCTGGGGCCGCCCATTTGAAAAACGCTAAAGAAAGAAAACGTGACATCAACACAGACCTTAGCGGGGCCAGCATCCTGTAACTGACACACAGGAGGTGGAGAGTAACATTAACACCTAATGAGAGTCATCTGGGAAGATTAATGCATGTGAAATGGTGCTTAGTAATGCTGGACTCTGGACATTAGGGATGCAGGTAAGATGATAGACGGACATTGCTATTCTGCCTTTGACTAAAGCTAGTTATCTCAATAGCGGCTCATAAAATCCAACATACATAACACAATGTGCAAAAATGTCACAGATTGAAGCAAAATGAAGGTGTCAACTAAACATGCAAGTATCGTATTGTGTTAAATCCTAAAGGGCTTTAACACTGCTTGTGTAGCTTAGTAGCTGATAGTTCTATCTAAGTGTTTTTACATTTAAATATACATTTGATTAGCCACACCATTCTTGCTATTTCCATCTCTGGATTCAAGAGTTCTGATACAATGTCGCTGATACGACATGGAGAAGACACTTTGTAAGGAAATTTAAGCAAGACGCTAGCAAAAAAAATAAATTATTCATAAGAATAATGCACCTGGTGAATGTCAAAATCAATGTGAACCCCTCCATACTGGAACAGTAGAGACAGTAAAGTAAAAAATGTTTTGTGTTTGAGGGACTCATTTTCATCATGACAACATATTCTTTCAATGTCCTTCGATGATTATGGACAGAAAAAAGAAAGCTGACAGTTAACAATAAATCATCATATGACAGAGAAGGTAGATTTAGGAAAGCATGCTATGAGCTAGCCAGGTGCTAGCAGCCTGATAAACATTGTAAATTACTCAATAGGTTATGGTTATTCTGTTAAATGCTTCAGTAACAACATATTTTGGACTGGTTTCCCACTGTGTGTTGTACCTGACTTCCTGACGGTCCCAGGCGTGTTCCCTCCTCCCCCTGATGGACTACCGCCTGGCCCTGGAGACCCCGCTTTCTTGGTCAGCAGGCTGTTGAAGAAGTTGGCCAGGACCCCCTCACTTGTCTGTCCACCTGTCAGCCACCAGGGGGAGACAAAACTATCAGAAAGGTAACGTAAAGTCCAAAAACGCGGGCTTGGTTTAAAATTGAATGAGGAAGAGAGAGTAAAGGAGAAAAAGCGGCTTGCAAGCAAAAAGCCAGAGAAATAGAAGGCCGCAATCCCAGAAGTGCTTCACTGAGCTCTTGTTCTTTCCCCTGTTTGGAATGTACAGATGCAGGCACAGAAGGAAGAGCAGGAGAGGGACCGGGAATCATAAATCCATAAATGCACGCTCATATACACACCTTTCATACTGGGATCAATCTTCTTGGTACCTGATTGCATGGGCATGACGTTAGCCACGTTCGATGCTGCAGAGCGATTCGTCGTTCTAGGGGATCCACCAGGGGCTCTGCTGGCGGTGTCCTGCTCGGAATGGGAAAGGGCGTGGTCAAAGGGGGTTAAAAAACAAACACATGCCCAACGGGTAACAGACACTCATAAATATGTACATATCTAATGTATCTAAATAAGAATTATTTTGTAACATTGTGTACCTCTGCATTCATTATGTACATTATGTACACTTTCACAAAGGTATGACTATAAAACAGTTGAACTGTGTCTGTTTGACAAAGGAAGAATGAAGGCAATTCATACTAACCACTGGCCGTCCTGCAGAGGCGGGAGGCTGTTTTGCTAACAAGGACTGAAAGCAGAGCAGAAACAGCGCCATTTCAGTGGAAGGACACTACATCAATATTAAGAGGCACGGGACTTCACTAATCAAAATAACCAAAAATAATCATAGTAATGACCAGCTTAAGGTTAAAGCACTGGCTCTAAACATTACCCTCGGCTTGCCAAAAAGTCAAATGACATTCAAAGCATGTTTGACACAATTAACCATACTTTTGAGTTTCTTCATTAAACAGACATTTGCTTGTGCCATTTTTATAGAGCATACAATATCAAAACCCAAAATAATCATAAATAGTCTCAATTACCTGGAGCTTTGATAGAAACACTTGGTCATCTTCTGCATTTATTTCCTTTTCATGTACAAACTGCAATAAATATAATACATAAAACGGGCTGAGAAGACTGCCAGATGCGTTACTGACATTGACATAATTCAAAATAATAATATTAGAAATGCCCATTTTGAGTATGACATGATATATTGTTCTTTTGGCATTTAAAATGCATTACATGTTGCTGTTGTGTTGGACATCAGAAAAAAAGCCAGATAGTGGACATTTTTGGATATTTAGTGTTTTCATAAAAATTCCCAATCAATGTACCAGAGTATCTGACTTCCCTAAGCACAAAACATTTTAATGGCTAAAAATAACCATTGACGAAAAAAGGGAGGAAATCCAGTATTTCTAGAATTTGGTCGGTTCTTGATTACCATGCTTTATCGGGAATAACCACACATTGATTAGACTGGCCTTCCCAACTTTCCATCTCCCTCATCTCTAAAGCCGGACTGCAGGGAGATTCAGTAAACCTCGATTCACAGGGAGCCTTTTCACTTCAAATCAGACTAAGGGACACCAGCTGGCTTTCCACCCTCTCTATCGGGGACAGTGAATTTACGGCACAGACCAGACCAGTGGAAATGGAGTAGCGAAGGGTAAATAACACAGGATGTGAGCGGAGAGAGTAAAGATCAGGATGGGGGCCAAGGGAAATATTCCAGCACATCTCAAATGAGCGCACACATTACCTTCCTGACAGATGGCTTTACTATCACATCTTCGAACGCGTCCTCCGCTTTTATTGTCTGAAAGTTTTCGTGCAGGATCGCAATTTTTTCTTGTTCCACTGCTTATGGACTGAAACGAAGAAGACTGACCATCCAAACCGACTGCAGGGAAAATCCATACCCCCGTCACAGGAGCACTTTACATCAGACAGGGAAAGCTGCCTACCACCGTCCAGGGAACAGTGACATACCACGCCAGGAACAGTGAAATGAAGCGGAAGGTACCATACACGAGCGAGGAGAAGCATGGGGAATCCACACATCTCAAGGACAACATACCTTCCTACGAGGTTAAAGCATGACTCATACCCCCGCTTAGTCTGAAAGGGCATGGATCGCAATTTTCGTCACCACCGACCAGGAAAGCATGACCATACCACCGCCAGGGAAGCATGACCATACCACCGCCAGGAAAGCATGACCATACCACCGCCAGGAAAGCATGACCATACCACCGCCAGGAAAGCATGACCATACCACCGCCAGGAAAGCATTACACAAATGTATAGAAGCACCACTGTGAAAACCATCCATAGACTGTTTTTTTTTTTTTAAATATATATTTTTTAAATTAAACCTACAATTCGACCTGAAAACCAAAAATGTATAAAACCTGGGTACTTACATGAAAACTGCATCTTTCTCCACAATTTGAGCAGGCAAGTTGAAAGGAAACCCGTATAACCTATGGACGAGATATTTATACAATAAATCTAAATTTTTACTCTCCTTTACTGAAGTGTAAAGTAGTGTTGCCCCATCTGCACAGCCACAGTCAAGTAAAATATAGTTAGTCTTATTTTCACGGAAAAAAAACAACTTAACAGTTCACGCTAACAACCTCCAAAAATTCCCACAGCTGCAGCTACATTGGCTTAGTTACACGATAGCTCCCAGGCCAAGTCACGCACTTCTGACAGCTGTGGCACACACCTGTGCCCTGTTCAGTAGGCAAAGCACTACAGAGCTCAAATTCAAATTCATTTGAATAAATGTCCTGTTCCATCAGTCAGGCGAACGCAGTAGTATTCACTAACATCAGTTTCATCAATCTCAATACACAGACAGCCAGCTTTTTTTCAAAACCCATAAATACACATGGCAGGTTTTCTTATGATATATTATGTTTGTAGTTTAGCAAAAGTCTGTGAAGTTAGTCTTTAAAATACTGTATATTAATGCAGTATTCTTCCTATGTTTTCAATTTCAAATTTTTGCTAACAGTTAATAAAAATGCAAATAACCAGTGAAGATATGGTCAAAGTTTTAGGTTATTTCCGTGGCACTCAGTGAAGCACAGAATTCTGATTTCATGTTGAGCAACACTTAGAGTATGCAGACTCCACAACCTGATTATGACCTTCAGTACTTTCACTACTCGGTACATTCATTTCTTGGGAAACCTCCAGACTAATAGTGAGTGTTGTCGTGCTTCCAAATGCCATGGAAGTGCACCATGGCACTCCTGGACTAACGGCCATTCTGGCTCTGAGCCCAGCATTCCGCCATTCATTTTTAAAGGATACACTTCAGGCAGAAGCGGCGGATGTGAGACTGGATGAAGTCGAAGTGCTCGTCTCTGTAGTCGTGCTCCTTCTCCAGCCCGCTAATCGCATCGCACTGTAGAGAGGGTGATAAAGAGCAACCTGCAACACGCATTCACACAGCAGGTAGAAAGAGGAATAATGCTTAACTTTGTCCAAAATGCTCAAACAGCAAAGCATCTAACAGGCCATGCTTAAAAAGCTATATGCCATTCAAACATACTAGCAATAAAATATACAATGGACAATCCCAGCGAGTTCTCTCTAGGCTGCGGAAAGGAACGACATTACCAACTATTTAAAGACATGAGGAAGAGAGCCTTTGTCTTTTGAAGGGGGGGGGGGGTGCTGGGTCACAGCCCAAGTGATCGCTCTTGGTCCCCACCTTTGTGCACACGACCACCATCGGCACGCCCAGGTTGTGCGTGAGGGTGTTGTCCCCCAGGGGGAGCACAACGCTCTCCTCGCCCCCGTCTGCCATGTTAGGGTTTCTCCTCTGGGGGGAGACATTGAGGTTGCTCCCTGGTTCTGTGTACTCCTGGAACTGCCTCACCACTGTAACAGCACACAAGGAGTTGGGGGTGATGGTTTATGGAAGCTGGAGTGATTACACCGAATAAAGCTTTGTTTAGGATTGACAAATATAAAGTAACCTCACTAAGATGCAAAAAAAGCACAGGACGATGCCCACACACCTGACTATGGTATTACACATTTCCCCCTTACTGCTGCTTGCTGTGAGAATTCATATATTTTGAGCTGCGTGGAGAGCTAGCAATTCCCCATTTACAACAGCACACCTCAAAGCTGATTTTTTATTTTAATTTTTTAATAGTATCTCTTCTGAGAGAAAAGTCCCCTTTCACACACGTTTTTGTTCCATTTCCCTCAGATCCTCTGGGGGGACCCTCAGCTTGTCGATGTACTCTCGGATGACGCTGGCCCACTTCTGCAGGGAGTCCAGGGCGAACCAGGGCCTGGACATGTCAACCACCAGCAGAGCGATGGTATCAGCCAGGTTCTCCAAGGAAACGGCAAACTTCTGCAGGCCCTTGTGAAAGAGGTCACCGTCCAATATCCAGGCATTACACATGGCGTGGTCTGAGGAAAACGACAAGATACGTACAAATAAACAAGACAACAGTTGTGTACAAATACCTCCTTGCACTTCAAATTGACAACAAATAAAAATCAAGGATGCTAAAAAATAAACTGAAGGAAAAGGGAAATTACTGTTTTAAAAAGCTGTTTCCATGGGAAATAAATTATCTTATAAGATTAAAAAATAACAATAAAATGTGGACAAACAAGGAGCAGGTTGGTCACGAGCGCACCAAAATGCATCTTTTTTTATTTTTTTAAAGGATTTGGATTTTCCATCACAAACTCTAATGCTCACACTTGTACATATTACACAATAAAATGTGTATTGTCTGAAGAACACAGTACATTACTGATGCATATATATTACGTTCCTCCCCATTGTGGAACACAATGTAAGGACTGGCCTGTAAGCAGCATCAATAATAGAATGCGCATGCTTACCATCAATGTCATCATCGTGAACATTAAAATAAAGGTACTCCAGCCCCCTCCCTTTCATGTAATCTTCTATGCCCTGGAGTTTAGCAACCAAAGTGGTTTTGCCTGCCCCATCTTCACCTGAAAACGTGAAAGGGGAGAGTGGGAATATATTTTGTGTAAGCCCACCTTTAAAACAGTGTTAACAACAAACCAGTAAAGGCAAAAACGTCAGAGTGGTACAATATAGCATTTGTCAAAATCACTGAATTTACACTGAAGATAGTTTATTCTTGGACAGTATATATTCTAGAAGGAAGAGTGCCCCCTGTTGGCCTACCAAAAGCACTTCTAGCGGCAGACTGATTTTCCCAGATCTCCCAACCAAACCCAGCCCCACTTTAGCCTCGGGCATGAGAACAACGATATGGTATGGTTGCAGGCTAACAGCGTTTACAACATTGCACGCAATAAAGGATGTACTGCAATACACCTACATATTTTGCAAGCTATGCACTATATAGAAATAAATAGTATTTCAATTTTCTTTTCTGATAGTCTTGGTTGCCATCGGCTACATTTTAAGTCAAAAATATTTGGAAACATTTTACAATCAATATTGTTAAAAATCTCAATTTAGCATACTAGCTAAATAGCTACGTACAGAGACACAAAACTACAAGGCCGAACGTCCCTGTTAACATTACCTTAGCTCTATTGTACATTTGTAGCTACTCAATTGGTTTTGCAGTAGATTGTGCAGGGACCAGTGTAGCCTACTGCAGTGGGACATCTACATCCTACACTGATTAACATCTAATTGGGGATTATCTAGCTAGCACGCTGCTTGAAAGATCTGTCTCAAGTGTCTGTGATCCAGTCTGAAAAAGAACATGGGAACACCCTATCAGTGCAAACCATGCAATGATTCACCAAGCAGCTTATCAAGACGCACCGCATAAAGCGCGTTTTATTTCCGAGCAGACAAAGGAATGATTTACAGCTATAGTTCTCCATATTAGCAGCAGACACCATGGCAAACGTACGTTTGTTGTATTACACATAAGACAATGCATTAGCTAGATGGCTAACAACAGCCGACTGTGGCTAGTCAAATAGTCAAATGCTCTGGGCCAGCCTAGTAATACATTACGCCTACTTTAGTGGAGAAAAATAGCACACTCACCCAAAACAAGGACATTTTTTCCAGATGGTAGCTTTGATCGAGAATGTGTTGATACCTCACTCAAAATTGATGACCTGTGCGTGAAATAATAATAGCAATAAATCCTGACATAATCACGGTCATTTATACAACGTGATTTGATGTCACCATTCATGGGATGGATCAGCCCTTCGTTAAATTGTCATAAGCTTGCAAGCTAGCTAGCTAAAAGACACACACGTTTAATAGTAGGACGCGCATTCCTTTAAGAGTAGCTATGGCTTTTCTTTGCGTGCAAAATACTTGCTCACCATAAATTCTGTCCATCATCTTCCTCCCCGTTTTGTATTTCCAGATTGCTGTTATTTACATTAGAGTTGGTGGATGTTGATGCACCTCTCCCTATAGCGGCCATCTTCACAGGCTAGTGACACCCGCCAAGATTCCCGGATGTGAAGCGCAGACCGAGTACGTTAGACAGGGGTGGAGTAGCTGTATGTCAACATTTGTTTGATAATTGCAGCTGGGTAGAGCGAGGTGTGACTCAACAAAAACAAACCAGACAGTTATTTTACCCACATATGATTAACCATGCTGAGGTTAATCTTCTCATTAAAGAGCGAATCCTCTGTTTTTAAAAGTTGGCTTCGAATATTGTAAAATAAATGTAAGCCAATCTGTGACATGCCAGTCTGACGGCTTGACGGCGGAGATTTAAGCGTATTCTTTGTTGAAGTGGATGCTGTGAATTTTTATGATTCGTAGTATCTCGTTCCGGATGCACGTGCACGTAGCCTACGGTCAATGCTTATTACAATTAAATAGACTGTAATTATATAATAAAGTATATCTACTTTTTATTTCACTTCAAGTGTTCCTTTATTTTAGGCTATACTCTACAAAATGATTGCATACACTCACAATGTTTAAGCATGATAAACTGATCAATATCAAAATAAGAAACGACCTTGGAAACGACCATTAAAGGCGAAACACAATCATTCTGATAGTTTATGTTGTAGTTTACGTTATGTAGTACAGTTGTGATTAAATTAAAATTTTGCAATGAAAGTCGCTTATTGTTTCTACAGCTGTTTCTGAGATGTACCCACTGCAATTAAACAAACTATCCACACGAGGGCACTGGTGTTATATGTAAGCCATTGGACAATATTTCCTCTTCGATATGAAGAGCGTTAAAAACTCCAGTGAGCCGGTGAGACGTTCCCCTTTCCTATCTTTCATTGAGAGGAGAGGTTGGCGAGAGGAGTTTGTGGCAAACTCACTTCCAGACGGCTAGTTCTATATTACTGATACAAGCGCTGTGGATTGAGGATGGGTTCAGTCCCACTGCATGGAGTGTTCTCTCTTTAAAAACGAGTTTGCTCAAATCACATTTATAAATTAAGCCAATTTCTTTGCACTACTGCTTGGGAATATTTTTATGTTCACAGAAGGTGAGTTGATTTTGATGCATACATCACTCGCTGTGTAGAGTCGCTTTCAATTTTTTGGCATTGATGGATTGTCTTCATGACCTGTATTTTTGTGTGTTTTGTGGAATGTTTTAATCCGTTAATTTTTCTGAGATACAATTAAGTAGCGTCCTTATCAGCTGGGATTTTGTTTAGTGCATAACTAATTTTCCTTCTGAAAGTTTTAACCATTTTAGGAGGAGCAAGGAAAATAATTCTGGCATTATAACGCAGGGTTATCATGGAGTTAGTTGTTAATGCATAGCACATTGTAATTGTAGGGTTATGGGGTCAAAGACTTTTAGATGCGTGGCGTCATTTGATGAATCACAGAGTCAACGGAAATAATATATGTGTTGCCTAATGCTTATAGTATTACATTAATTCCTTCACGGTATGTTTCCTTCCGAGTGTGTGTGTGTGTGTGTGTGTGCGTGCGTGCGCGTTTTACATTTGGCACACGAAAATAAGCCCTGAATATCTTTTTAAAATCTTGACAGTGGTAGTTCTTATCTTAAACCATATTGCCTGCTTAAGCTCTAAAGTTAATCTTTCTTATGTATGTATGTGGGTTCTGTTCTATATTATACACCGATGACAAGATGACAGATCACATTATTGTCGATGACCGAGTGTAACTTCATATTCAGCCATTGTAACAGTGGTAAGTTGTGTGGGGAGAGTGAGGGATAGGGACAGAGGAAATTTGCAGGGCTTTGGGGAGACATGAAAGCTTTGAGATTAGAAGGGGACAAACCACCTCCAGTTCTGAACCAATACTTTCTTTTAAAAACAATACATCCAGGCAACACTTGGACTGACAGCTATAAAATATTTTTTAATTGAAATCCCAGATGACTGTTTCCAGCAGCACAGTGGTCCTGTATTCAGGCTACTGTACTGTAATACTGTGCACTGCTACCCCTTCAAAGCCTATATGGGGTCAGCGGGAAAACAGTTTCCTTTCATTGAATGGTAAAGGACAATCAAACATATGCACAAGCAATGTAACGTAATGTTTGATTATGAGGAAGTATTTTACCAGTAAGTCATTACAAGATATTCAGAGGTGTTAATGTTTACATTAAAATTGTTCACGCAATTCTTACTGCATAAACTTACATCCTCATCTGCTGTGCCACCTCTGGTGGTTTAAGTATGCTCATGTGATGCAAATTATATGAGTAAATTAAAAGTTTTCCACCCTTCGCTTTGTGCGACCGGAGCAGCCAATAAAATCAGAGTTAATGGGTAATGAACTCTCTATCCCATCATAATTGTATTTACCCACAATGCATAAACACATAATGTAATAACAGATTAGATAATGTGATAACGGATATGCCTTTTCAGCTTATTGTGTGATAATTGGTTTGAAGGTGCACCTGTTCTGGCCAGCTGCTATTTTTCATACATTTAAATCACAACATCTTGGCATTGCTGTTCACTCTAACCCTTCTCTCTCATCCCAGTATGCATGAAGTCTTACTGATCTTTCTGACCGATGCTGTATTCACTCAAGCATGTTCTTCAGATTTATATAGCACTGTGCCTGACACTCCTCAGGTTATGTTTTTAGAAAAACCTAAGGGAATAGATATTGTTTTAAGTGTACACAGTTATTGGTTATTTATGAGGTCAACACTGCACAGTAAAATGTTCAGTGTTTCACCATGCCTCACAGAGTTTATATGAGTCCACTAAGTGCAGAGTGGACCCAAATAAACTCTGCTGGAGTTGAATTAGCACTGGACTTTTTACTGTGCAGTCTGGCAGGGATTGCATGGTTTCAGGCTAGATATACAATTTGTTCATGGCGCTCAATATACGTGCAGAGTCCTTTAGCCTGTGCTCCAGAGACACTGAAGGTCTAGATTAATGGTGCAGCGAAACAGCACCATGTGCAGTGTGACAGCTGTTGGCCTGTTGCTGGCCGGTGTGCCTCTCAGCCACTGTCACTCATTCTAAATGATCTCACAGACACAAAGTTGAGGGGTCAAGGATGCCCGGCAAACATTTATGTTGCTTTCATAGAGTACTGGGGGACGCAGCGCTGAATTTGTTGCCTCCCTGTGACAGGATTATTATTATTTTTTTTATCAATGAGTGACGGGCATTGTGACTGTTTGGGGTGTAGTGTTTGTCAAGACATCGGGCTTGCCGTCTGGCACGCTGGGTGTCTTGCAGGTTCTCTGAGTCCTGCGCTTGAGAAAGTCAATGTTTGAGGGCCAGGTGCCAAAGGCTGTAGGGTGACTCCAGCGGAGGTCTGAGCTCTGCCTGGTAACTGCAGCCAGGGGAGGGCCTCTCGATTACGGTGGGGCCGGGGGATGTGGGGCCACTTGCAGTCAGATGGTAGGGGAAGGATTGAGCTTCCGTCGAAAGTTCTGTCCTTGTCTGAGAATGTACAGAAAGTCTCGCTCCTTTTCACATCATGCATAAAATGAAAATACAAAAAAAAAACTAAAATACTAAAGCATGCTAAAACATTCTAAAAAAAATAAACTTACTACTACTAAAACTTTGAAGAATGATGTGATGTGGTCTGTTTATTCAAGGTTTAACATTGAGAGAAGCAGCCTGCGCTGTGGTGACTCTTCCTCACGTTTGGCCCTGAGATGCACTGTGCACGAGCGAGTCTGCATTCATCTTCATTTTTGCAGCCCGGTTCAAAAATAGCTGTGCTCGTGTGAGAGCACTGCAGAGAGAAAACAGAACCTGAGACAATGCTCTGTCACACGTTCAGCAGATGGCGTGATGACCTCAGCCTGATGAAAATTGCACTTTTTTTGACGGGGAAAAAAAAAATACAGAATTACAGAAGGTCAAAGCACAGGACTGGCTCATGACTCTGTGCTGCAAGCCCCTCTTTTCCACACTCCTCACGAAGTGCTGTGAGGTCTCATCCTTCTGTTTTAGCAGATAGAAGCAGTGTGCAGTGAGGGTGGGCATATGTGTGTGATTCTTTTCCCACCCAGAGCAGCAGAGCTGGGCATTCCATACCTTTTCAGACCTTTGTTTAGTTGCCATCAGGCTTGAACATCTTGGTCACGGGAAGTAATTCATTGGACAAAATCATTTCGGGTGACCAAAAATCGCTACAAAACCAGGTTTCTCCTTGTATTCCTCAGGCAAACATTTCTCTCTGCAGACAGATTAGCTTCATGCAGCTATCAAATATAAGTGAGCTTCGAGCCATGTCATGACACCGAAATGGAACACTTGCGGTATTATTTTGACATCTCGGACTGCTGAATGAAATATTCTCAGCTATACTTGCCTTCCTTAATCTAGAAGCCTTATACACACAAAGAAGTCCCATACCCACTCAAAACAATTACATTTTGAGTGAGAGAGAGGGGGGGAGGGGGAGGGGGAGAGAGAGAGAGAGAGAGAGAGAGAGAGAGAGAATGAGCAGCTCTTACATGTTTAAAGATGGATGTTTAAGACTTGTCCTTGAACAAATAAAGTGTGAATAATTCCCTGTGTTTGAGAACTATTAGAGATCGGTAAATTTCCCTTGTGGATATCCTCTGGCTTTGTTTATATAAAAAAAAATTTGAAACCAGTTAGAATAATTAATGGAGGAAGACATAAATTCCCTAGTTACAAATACAACTTGCAGAAGTATACCATTGTTTATGAAGATTGATAGGGTACCCAGATAAGATGAATTGAAGGGAATCATTTTCTTAGTTTACTTGAATAATGTTTTGCATTAGAGCTGAGAGCAATTAAGTAACATTCATTTAAATTAATCTTTTATTTTTCTGAGAGATTTTAGAAGGAATACTAAATAATAATTAAAAAAATACAATAAATTATAATTTTTTAAAAATCTTGTAACATTTAGATGCTTTTGGTCTTTGACAAAATTATTGGAGTTTGACAGGTATAAAGTATCTCTACTTTGTAAAGTTGTATTATCAAAGTATATTTTAGATTATTATGTCCTTCTACTTACCAATAGGGTGCTTTGATCCAAGTGCAATCACATGGTACATTTATCAGAAATCACAGGACATGCTGGACTTAACAGGCTGAAAGGGAGAACTGCCATTGTTCGCAAAATGAAACAGCTGTAGATGTAAAAAATAAAATGGATGGCATAGCTCTATTTTGAGAGAGTACAGCTGTGTTACCTGTTATATGTTCGTATATCATCCAGGACTGGTCACAGAGTTAACAGCGTGTGACAAGCCAGGAAAGCGTGAAGGATATGAGAGGACACCACAAGGCGTATACTATGTACTTATTTACTGTAACAGGAAACGTAGGCCTCTATTTCATTAAATCCACAATACGTTTTTTGATAATTTTTTATTTTATGGAATTAGTCTGGTACATACATTACGGATAATAAATGCACAATGAAACCCTTTCTTCACACAAATGTTCTTACGCCTGTCCTCAAAATCATACTAGGTATCACTCAATCTCCTATATTGCGGTTTTCCCTGAAATTTCTCAAATTCACAAAATACCAACAGAATAGTGTTGGTGTTTTGTGAGACATTACAACTCTGCAGTTCTTTCCATAGCAGGACAGGTTGATAGGCCCGCTACTGAATCATTTTCGCCTTTCACCGTGGTCAATGCACCTTTTGCCTTTTTTTATCTCTGTAACTTGATTTAAGACATAGTGCGGTGACCTCCTGCCTTCAGGTTCCGCGGACGTCATCCATTATTCACTACCGCCTGATGCGGCGGCCTGCTCTCTCTGACCCACTCGAATCAACCCCAAGCGGCGTATTGCACAGCCTGCTCTCTGAGGGGAGAGGCGGGCTCGGCTCGGCTCGCTAAAAATGCTGAAATAACCGGACTGCGAGCGGGCGCAACTATGGCCGTATCGATTCAGCATTTAGCGTTCGTGTATTTGAGCCTCCGCGGCTCGTTTAATTGCTCGTAATTTCAGAAGCCGATGAGTGTGCAGATCGCAGAGCTCTGTGACGTGCTGTACAGAACTGGGGCGCACTTGGCTTTTAGCGACGCGGACACGCTTTGCATCTGTCCGTGTATCAAGATGGAGTTAAGACATGAAATTGCTTGCAAACCATTCGAAATGCCAGGAGCAACATAGACGTATGCCCTTTTCTTCTATGGCTGAGATGATACAATTTGTTTGCCATTTTTGACAAGCAAACTTAGTCCAGTGTACACCTGACAGAGTGGGCAAGCTTTGTTTTGGTTCTATAATTGCAGTCTCTTTGACGATGCAATCATGCGGTTGTTTTGTGTGGTGGAACCGAGAGGCCAGATTGACAGATGAAAAGATCAAGAACATTTTGACATTTCTATTTTCTAAAGTTACGCTTTATTTATTCCACTTCTATTATGTCTCCTGACCTATCCCACACCCCATTCAGACACATCTGTATTATGCTACCGATCATGGCTCGGTGTGGATCAGAAGTATCTCTGAAAACAGCCAGCAACATCTGACTGTTTGAGCTGTCTGAGGAAACCTGTCTCTCGTCAGCAACATCCGCCCCCCCTGCTGTTGGCTCTGCTTGGTCTTTCCTGGAAATGTCAGCCAATCAGAGATTGGCTCCAAGCAGGTTATCTCACACCCAGCTGGGTGACAAATATGTCTGAAGAAAATTGTGGAAAACACCATTTACACCCATCCAACATTTTGTTTTGCCCTCATCAAATCTGGTATTTACCACCCTGCCCAGAAAAATAGGAGTTTTCTGTTAAAATTCTGTCCTCTGATCTTCTACGATGTTTGACTTTGTCTTTTATGTTTTCCTCCAGCACAAGCATCTCATAGAAAATGAGCAACATTTACGAGTCAGCGGCCAATACCCTGGGCCTTTTCAACAGCCCCTGCCTGACCAAAGTGGAGTTGCGTGTCGCCTGCAAGGGGATATCGGACCGGGATGCCCTGTCCAAGCCCGACCCCTGCGTCATCCTCAAAATGCAGTCTCACGGCCAATGGTTCGAGGTGCGTGCTCTCATTGGTTCCCCTAATCATCTCCCCAGGAGATCGTAGCCTCTGTTTACACTCTGTTTACACTGTTTACAGGTGCCTTCTGACGGTTGAGTTGAGTGGATGGTACCCTTTTCATCGACCGTAGTTTTCATTAAACGTGTAAAATGGTTTGTTTTCCATTCAAATAGTTCATCAAAGTCTTGTTTAGTTGAGTGACATGTTGTTGGGAATGGTTTGTTTTCGAAGTCGTTGTGCAAGCAGTGTGTGTGGGTGGGTGGCCGCTAAGCAAAGGTGAAGTGCCTTCTACAGTAATGGCTATTTCATGGGAAAGTGGGCACTAAATCACACGCCAGGTGAGTACTGAAATGCTGTGAAGGTTGGATTCCTCAGCATCTGAGATCAGCTAGTGGGAAAGTAGTTTGTGGGAAGAGCAGTGAGCTAATGGTGTGGCCAGTTGGTTGTTTCTTTTGAAAAAAAAAAAACATTATTTGATTTTTAAACCTGAATAAACATGCTAATGAAGGTCAGCCAATAAATTTGTGTTTTTGTTCCCTTTACATATTAAAAATCTTAATATTTTCTTTTTTACGCATCACACATGAATCATTTCATGTGAGTGGTGTTTGTTCTACTGAAAGGTAAACCCTTTCGAATGACCCAACCAATCTGCTTTGTTTCAAATTAATTCATGCACCTTAAATTTTGAATTGATATATTGTCACACAATGTCACAATTTACCATACAATGTTCTAAACTCAGAATTGAATGTGACGTTCATTCATTTCATAGAATTGTACAGCTTCCTCAATAATTTCATTTTTTGCAAAACTGAAACTAATCTAGAAGTTGTTTCATAGAAAAAAATGTAACATTATGATAATTAAATGGATCCAACAGCTCCTTTGACATTCTTTGTTAATTTTCTGGCTACTGAAGCACTGCTGCTTATCTCTACTTTAAATTTCAGTCAGATGTCTGGCTAAAATTTAAAGGCATTTCAAGTAGTTTTTAGATTTATTGTGAGAACTTCTGAAATTCAAATTTGGAGAAGGTGCTCAACAAAAAGGGGTCTGATAAATTTATCATTTTGATGACTGAATGTGTCTAAAAGTCCAGCAAGTCAAAGGTCAGGAAAAGGAAGTAGTAGAGGCGAATAAGAGTAAAGGCAGGTGTTTCTGAGTGATATACCAGCTGCTATCAGGCATTAAACGGGCCTATAGGCCCATTCTGAAGAGGTTCTGCCTGGGATAATCGCGGGTTCTCACAAAGGTTAATGTATTCCATTGAGCCTTTATCGCTGGGAGAGGTCTTCATCGGTGGCGGGTGGGCAGACGGGTGGCAGGCGGGGCACGGAGAAGGAACGGAACTAATGAGCTGTCATCCCTGCATTTCGGAGACTGGACCGGGGTCACTGGGCCTGGTGCACCACAGAGCGCAAGCCTCATTGTCTCTGCCCCACTCTCCTCAAAGCCCCCTAATGTGTGTCCCTCTGGGTGCCTGACGCACTGGCGCGGGCTCTGATGTGCCACAAGTTACAATAGCAAGGTAGACTCATACAGGAGAGGGTTAGCATTTAAACATTCCAGATGGGGGGCACATAGTGGAAGATTCCTCTTTTGTATTGGAATATTCTTTTTCTCAAACAGTTTTTTCAGTTCAGTAGAATTACATTTTATTTGTATAGTGCTTTTTACAGGTTCACTGTCACAAAGATGCTTTACAGAAAAACAGGAAACAGGAAGATTTGGAAAGCCTGATTCTGAATCCCCAAAAAAACTCCCATGTGGGACAAAATCTTCGGGGGATGCTGGCTGTAGAAGGGGATCACATCTTGCACTGGCCATCCTGGTCAATATTTAAAGACAGACTAAATGGTAATAGGGGAGTAATGGGGAATTTTTCAGAGCACATAATCATAGTGGTTGTGCACATTACAGTTTGAGGTATTAAACTATCTGATAGAATAGACCGCAAAAATAAGCTGGAAAGTGTACGTGAATATGTAGGCCAGGAATACGAGGCCTGTAGTCAGGGTCATGGCATAGGCTTGAACCAGGATGGGGTCAGAACTGGGCTTGTGGGTCAGGGAAAGGGCCAGAAGCCTCAGGGAAGAAAGCAGGGATATAGATGGGCTAGGGACTGGATAGCTGCAGTGTTATGTCCTGCACATGCAGAGGTCTGAGTATAACATGGAAGAGGCCCAGGGGGCTGTTCAACGGGAGCATGTCTACGAGAAGAAAAGGCAGGTTTCAGTTAGAGGTGAACAGGTTTCTTGAAGCTGAGTGTCGCTGGAATTCCAAATCTCAGTACTGCGAGTTGGCGGTTTCTGTCTCTTCTGTCTCATGGCCAGCGTGACACTAATTCATGTTAACAATGGGAAGCAGCTGCGGGCGCACATGATGGCCATTGAGAGTTAGTTGCCATCTTACTAATGTCATTTTGAGCCATCTCAGCTGTCTGTCACAGCATTGAGACTGAAGGGCCCTAAGCTTTGATGATAGTATTGTCTGGTAGTTCTTTTGCTTCTGTTCCACGTTTAAAAGTTTCTAAAACCAGACCGTGTATTCACTTAATTTATCGCTGCTGCCTGAAAGGCAGCATATCTCCCAGAGAGGCTGGTTTGCTGCTTCCTTAGGAAAGTCATTATTTAGGCTTTCGTAAAGTTGAAGTGTTTGGGAATCTGTGATTGGGATGACCTTTCCAGTGGTCATATATGGGCTCTCCGTCATGCTCATTGATGGTTGACAAAATTATTGAGTGGGCACTGAAACACCTAATTGAAAGAATTGAGGTCATGATTGAAGACCATGATTAGCTGAGGAGCTGATTCAGATGTTTTGCCTGGCTCAAACAAATGCTTGCTCCCCCACCTGCCCTTCTTCAATAAGTGCCCCCGCCCTTCCGGTATAGACAAGGCTCTACAATTAAAAAGAGAAAGATCGTATTCCAAGTGACCTGGCTAAATGCTGGTTCACTAAATTACTTCATGTTGCATTTGATTAATCCAACATAGGTTCTTTATTTGCATATGATTAATACTGTGGCAAAATATTGCAAATAGGGCCAACCAGAACGCTGTACTCTTGGTATGCTTATTTCAGGTAGTCATTGGGTTACTGATGTGTAGGGAATGATACTACTAATTTGTTTACGTGGTTTTTATTATTATTATTATTATTATTATTATCTATTTATTTATTTTTTGTAATGCTACTTTGAACCTTTAAAATATGTATTTTATATGTGTAGGTCTCAATATCAGTGGCTCAACCAAAATCTGCCATTCAATGATTATGTCAAATTGTCAACATGAAACTTGGTCAACATTTCCTACAATGACGGCTTTCTCATTGAAACATTAATCTTGCTATTTCATAAGTATTTCATAATGCTATACAATAATTATGCTGAACAAAATTTTGAGATAAATGCACTGTGGTCTATGTAGTTCCTAAATCAAATGAAAGCTGTTTAGCTGAGTATTCTGGACATCACATAAACAAGGAGAAATGATAAACTGTACAATGAATTTTGACATTCAACCAGCTTTACTGGATTCTACACAAAGTGCAGTATCCAGGAGTTAGGCCAAATAATTAAAAAGTATCAGAATGATTTTGGACGAAGATGAGGAGATGCCACTCGGATAACTGGAACGATACTGATATTTCAGCAGTTCCTACCACTTCCCCAGAGAAGTGGCCTGAGGCATTTCACCCCTGTTGGAGACATTACTATGCTAATTAGTCTGGAAGCTTTCTGTTCTTGCTTTGCCTTGCTAATAAGGACGTGCCGAAATATGAAGTATTCTCTAATGAAATGAATTAAACAATTAAACTGGCCAAAGCACTTCTGACATCTATAAAATGTCAAACATTAGGACCCTATATAACAGAGTCTCTTTTTCATTTCCTCATGTCACAATGTCTGACTTAACAGGAACACCAAGTCCCACACACACACACACACACACACACACATACAACCTAATTTATCGAGATAGATTTGACCTACAAAGAATAATATGCTTTAAAATAACTAAGTTTGCATATAGAACCATTTACGCCCAGACGTTGCTGTAGCAAGATTGTTGTAACTGCAGGGTGATTTAGAGGAGAATTTAGAGAGTAGCAGATGGTTTTTATATAATACGGAGAGTATTATTTACCACTGCCCAGAAAAGAAGGGCATGGTTTTTTAGATTTTGCCTGCTTCAGCATACACTGCATGTCTACAATTTTATACCAGATAATGTTTCAGAGACTAAGGCACTGAGGTAGCAAGTGATTATTTTTAGATAATTTGTGAATACTTCACTTTAGAGCTATCGTGTAATAGGACTATATAATCACAGCTTGAGAGTTTTTATTCATTTGGAAATGAACACAAGACAAACTGGTTGATTAGCCATGTCAGGCTAACATAAAATCATTGGCTCTTTCTAGACAAATTCTTAAATGCTTGATTGAACCAATAATTCCCTCTGTTTAATCTTGCAATGACCACTGAACTGGAGTATATCTAACGTGCCACAATGTTCTATGGAACCAGTCTTATACCGACTTATAAACTTATATACTTCTCTCTAGGGTTTTTCGACACACTTGTTCCTGGTTATGGTTATACACTTTGTTGTACGTCGCTCTGGATAAGAGCGTCTGCCAAATGCCTGTAATGTAATGTAATGTAATGTAATAAAAATGTCCGCTTTTGGCATGTCTTTGCCCGAATTCTGACTTGCTCTCCCGTACTCTTCCAAAGCAGCACATAGACAGGAACTAAGAGGTGTGGGACCTATCACTGAGGTCATCTGCCCCTGGGTCTCACAGGTAGCTTAGCATGCAGTGGAATCATGCTTTACTGTCCTGGCAAAAACCATATTGTTCTTTGGACACAGAGTTTGGAATACACACAAAATCTTATAACAATACAGAATAAAAGAAAAACTTCACTTGTCTTTTGACCAAGAAATTCACGGGCCATATAAAGCTGTTCCATTCCATCCTAATTCTGAATTAGTAGACTTATTTTTGGCAGAAAGGCATGTGAACTCTTCTGTGTATGTTCTCTGCTGCACAATGCTGTCTGACTCACTTTACCAGCTGTAGTGTTCAGCACTGAGACAAACTAGGCTTAGCTCCGCACTGGAAGGGCAGAGATCCCCTTTTGATTGCATCGGCATCCGTGAAAAGCTTTGCGGCTTTCTGTGACTATTCCCTGCGCGGATGTAATGAGAAAGGCGAGCCGTCGCCTGGAAATTTAAGCCACTTGAATCGAAATAAACGCTTACCTACAAAAGACAGATTAGAACGCGGAGGCCGAACTTTAGCAGGCCACTTCATGGATCATTGCCCCGGTGGAGCTTCCTTTGTCCTGTAATTTTTGGCTAATAGTCGGAAGATCACACACCTCCCTTCGCTGATGTTGAACCCTTCGATTGTTTTTGTCATCATCTAAGCAGGGAGATGGTTCAGGACGAGGTCCCCTCAAGTAATTGTTATCAGTCACTTCAGGACACACACACACACACACACACACACATTTTATGATGACACTGTCTCAGGGAATTCAGTATGATAAAGGGCTTTGTAATATGAAAAAGGCCATAGTTTGATAATGTCTCTAGTTCACTGTGATGGCATGGATCTAAAGAGGTGTAGTGTATTTTTCTTTTTCCAATCCACTGCAGCCCTTTGAAATTGCAAGATTCGAATGCATACCCTTTCCAAGGGGTGAGGGTCAGCTTATTTGGTTTAATAAGGAAACGCTTGAATGCATTACATTTTAGATTACAGTAATTAAAAACACTTTCATCTCCCCTGCACAAATGTGATGCTGTAGACTTAGCTTTATAAGGTAGCCAGGTGTAAATTATTGGTCTATATATACAACCATTTATGCTCATAACAACTCTGAGGATGTTTTTTTTGCTCATAAAAGTTGTTTAATTGTATTGAGAGTTATGGATATAAAATCTCTCAGTTATGGGTATGAACATGGTTTAAAATTGATGTTAAAACAATTTTGCTTATGGAAACATTGCATTTGTTCACTATGAGGCTTCAGCCCCTTGTAATATTGGGCTAGGAGTTCCCAAACATTTTCTTCTCAGGGCTCCCTAGAACAATCACCATGCAGTAGAGGACCATAACCTCAACAAAACAGGAACACCTTTATTCAACACACATTACAGGCTGCAATGCAGTGTATATATTGCACATTAATGAATGGATAAATTATACATGTATATACAAGTACATAAATACGCTAGCTGGATTTAACTGGCACCTGACAGTTTGAGCTGATGCAGGACCCTGGGGAATCTCTGTAGTGAACGGTCATCTTGACTGTGATTTTGCTTGGGGGGGAATTGCCTTTGTTAGAGAGGAGGGAATTTACCCTCCCTTTTTTGCTCACCCTCCAGGTTGACAGGACGGAGGTGATCCGCAGCAGTATAAACCCTGTCTTCTCCAAAGTGTTTACTGTGGACTTCTACTTTGAGGAAGTTCAGCGGCTACGCTATGAGCTGCATGACATCAGCAGCAACCATAACGGGCTGAAGGAGGCTGACTTCCTTGGGGCCATGGAGTGCACACTTGGCCAGGTGCTCTTTATAGCTGGGAGCTAGTTCATTTTGTCACTGTGTTCTGGTACTCTCCAGTTTGTGGCAGTACCAATACTTTTAAATAAGGTTTAACCACTGTGGGTTTAATGTCATATAAATTGCTTTAACAGCCTTTGAAATTAAGTTAAGTTATCTGTATAGTACTTCTAGTAATCAATTAGATTACGTGCAAATGCACAATTTGGAGACTGTTTAAGTATTCAGGCCATAGGAAATAAATACACTTCAGGTAATAATGGAAATGTAAGTATGCTGCATAACACTCGGTATATGTTTTGTTGGATTTGCTATTTTCTCTCTCTCTCTCTCTCTCTCTCTCTCTACCTCTCTCTACCTCTCTCTACCTCTCTCTTTTCTCTCTCAAACAGATTGTTTCCCAGAGAAAACTTTCAAAAGCTTTACTCAAACAGGGGAACACTGCTGGAAAATCATCCATCACGGTAAGAGCCTATCAGTACAGGGATTTGGGTTTTAGAAGTGTTTGAATAACTATTTAGGCTTTATCCATTATGATGAATATGTGAATTCCCATTCAGTGCTGGAAAGGTGTGTCATCTCATTTAAAATGGGCACTGAAGTAGGACACCTAGCAAGGGATTACTTCAGTGTGATAAAATGATGCAATTTACTATGTGCCTCTAATATCTGATTTGTGCATACAATATATTATTAACTATGTTGCCACTCAGGTTACAGCAGAAGAGCTTTCTGGAAATGATGACTATGTGGAGCTCTCCTTCAGTGCAAGGAAATTGGATGACAAGGTGAGACAATGCACAGTGCAGTAATGTTTTTAAAGTAACTTTTAACAGTACTAGGCTGGGCAAAAGCTTGAGAACTTTAAAGACTTTTTTCCCCATTCTGCATTTATTAATGGACATTGCATTAGCTATGCCCTGAAAACAATGTGTACCCAAGCATGTGAGAGCTTTGTAATAAGCATGTGGCAAAATTAGGGGGATTGACCGAAGTGGGAGATGACCGCTGCTGGGAGATGCTGTTGGTTTGAGTTGGAAAGATTTCCCATCTAATCCTTATCCTTCATTAGTAAGGTTGCACTGTGACACCCTGCTGGGATAATTAGCCAGCCATTAATTAAGAGACGAGATGCTGATTAAAACAGGGATCGATGAGACGGCTGAGCGAGCTGGCGAGATCACGTGGGAACGCCAGGTATTGTGAAACAAGGACAAGCGGGTTTTCCCGGAGAGCCGGGTGTGAGGGAGGGAGAAAGGAGTGCTCTCATTAACGAGGTTTCCTACCAAAGCTTCAGGAAGGGTCCTGGGGCCCTTCTGCCAGTTCCAGGAAGCGTGCAAATATTCAGCAGGATGGACAGGAAAGATGCATTGTCGTCAGGTGCCTGCTGAAATACTGATACAGTGCACTCATTGGCCAGCAGATGATTCAATCAGATCTGTCCACACTATACATTCACTCCTCTATTCATGAAAGGATTATGCTGTTTAGAATAAAAAAAGAGACGAATTTAAAGGCATGCCATGCATGATCTTTACCTTGAAAATGTTATATAATAACCATGCTAAGGCACATCTACGATGCATTGGTAATCTGTCTTCACGTACTTTCTACCAAATTTGTGCTCCTTTGCCTGTGTTTGTGATTCCAAAATGTGTTTGGGACGTTTCTGGGTGTGGCGTACTTTCTATGTTGGGAGGGGTGGGTGTGGCTACAGAGCCTGTGGTTTGGGATCAGATATCAGTGGAGTGTTTGTTGCTAGCTGGCTAGCTGCTGCAATGGCGGAAGAAGCCAAGATGCAACGAAGCGAAGACTAGCCTACAGTGCTCAAGAATTACAGTTAGCCTTATAATTGCTTTTCCTCGGTGGCACCAGCTGAAGTTTGCCATGGGGATGAAAAGCGAACCTGTGAATAACGTTACCTCCAGCTATCCCGCTGGCTATGTTGAGTGAAGAATGCTGACCGATGTTTATTCCCTCTGCAGGACTTCTTCAGCAAATCAGATCCATTTTTGGAAATATTCAGAATGAACAATGACGGTACCGGTTCGCTCGTTCACCGAACTGAGGTGAGAAAGCGGCTGGGACGTTGGAAGTGAGGAGTGTGCTTCCTCCACAATTATCCTGCATGCACTGCAACTCTCTACAGCAGTAGCCTGCTGTGACACTTAAAGAAATCTGCCTGAATTAGCTGAAGAAATTATAAACACAGTTGTCTTTTTGTTGTAGTAACACTTCTAAAGTAAGTGTTGCTTTGCTGCATCTTTTATTTATTTCAGTGGTTGTGAGACTCATGCAGCTGTCTAAGAAATAAAACAATGCAAGGTTTTACTTTGTGCTTTAGCTTTAGTATGTTGGTTGTGTTGGCATACACAGAAATACACGTGCACACAGAAACTTGGAAGGTTCGGAAAGTAAAAGCCCTGCCCAGTATTTTGTTCTAATCACCTGGATTTGCTCATTATTCTGCCAGGAGGTAGAAATAATTAGTACAATCAGCTGGATAGACTTTTACTTTCTGACCCCTGGACTTTCCACCTCTGTTTATCAGTGCACTCGCATACTACCAAATTTACAGAAACTGCTCCAGTATTTTATTGTGCTTGCATTTGATATTTGTGTCCCTCATGCAATTAGTCATGAGCTCTAACACTTTTCCCCCTGTAATTTACAGACTGTTATGAACAATCTTAATCCGGTCTGGAAAACGTTCAAAGTCTCATTGAACACTTTGTGCAGTGGAGATCATGACCGTGAACTAAAGGTAGGAACAGCTTTGTCATAACATTTCCTGGAACACATTTCTAATTCAACCGATGGCTTTTTTTCAAAACGTCATGTGGAACTGTCAGTTGTACCATGTCACTCACACCTGCACAAAGTGCACTGCAGTCCTCTCATTCACTTGTCTCTAAGACGGTTACTATTTTCCATGTTAGAAGTGCACTGAAGGAGAGCTAGCGAGGGGTGTCACTTCGAATGGCGCACAGGAGAACTGGCACTGCTGAAAACTGTTAACACGTGGGTCCCTATTAAGTAGGAAGGTGGTGATCATGCTGTGGGTATTACACAGCCAACCAAAGAAACCGATGATGTCTGAATTATAGGGCTTAGCCCATGTAGGCACAAAGCCTATATAGGAAACATGAACACGCGAGTGACCCCAGAAGGAAAAGCTAGTGGCACACGCCCAGCAGTCAGGGAAAGTGTATGATGTAAGTACTTTGCCTTGATCCACATGACATCATCATGTGGTGTAATCATTGTGAAACCGGTCTTCTAACCAGACACTTGCATTGGTGGTCCGCAGCCATTGTTTTGCTCTAGCTCTCTGAAAGGACAATGCATGCATACTGAATAGAAACTACACAACCTTTGCTCTAGTACATATGACAACAGCATTGCATAAGTAGTATATTAATAATAAATGAAGCAGATCTATGTTGTAGTCACCGACTATTCTCAATATTGAATATTATCAATGGGGGTTAATGGGCAAATTCTGAGCTGTTTTCAGTTTAACTCTATGTCATGCTTTATGCTGCAGAGGAAGAAATGAAATACATTTTATCTGTGGTACTATGAAGAAACCTTGGCTTAGAATCAGTTGGCCTAGTGATGTGTCTTTTGCATTGAGGTGTAATTTTTACTGGGTACTTCACCGCACAAATTATTTAAGTCCCCTGGCTGCTTTATGGCGCCATGGCGATTTCAGTCATGTGATGTAGTAAAAACCTTTCAGAATCTAGCTCAACGTGCTTGGGTACAATTTTTGCTGGGAGCATTGTACATTTTGTTTTGTGAGCTACTCCTAGTTCCCAAATTTGGATGTAGTGATTGTACCATTGATTACCTGATGAACACAGGTATATAAGTCCATTTGTTCGCTGTGACGTGTCTTTACATTAAATTTATATTTTTGTAGCAGATGCCCTAATCCATTATCAATGCATACGGCTGGGTTAACAGTGAAGCAACCCAGGCTAAATACCTTCCTTATGGGTGCAACAGCAATGACACACTTTGGGTTTGAAATGGAAATCTAGCATTTAAAGTTAGAAGTTCGGAAAGTTAGAAGTTCAGATCTTTTTTTTATTTGAAGTCATCGTCTGCACTGGTACAATGCTGGTGGATATTACATCCAGTTGACATTCAGCTATAAAGAACAAACAATCAGAACTGATGGAAACGACTTCTGCGTATAAAATATACTTTGTTCAGTGCACAGGGCATGCAAAGGCGATTTTGCTGAAGATAAGGCTAATGATAATGTGAAGCTGAAGCGAAACGTTACATAATGCCGAACACCTGACTGTGTGATCTGACCTGACATGTTTCAGCGCGGGCTGACGGGTATCTCAAACGCAGTGTAATTACCCTGGATCAGCTGCACCACCATGCAATTTAATCCTGACAGGCGGAGAGCAGGAGAGATGACTGGAACTAAAAGAAATCAATGACTTTGGAATAGATGCCGAAGTATATTAAAAAAAGAAACAGTTTGGCCCCTTTTGGTAGAAATGCACCATTATAACCTCGTATAATTTGATTTCAAAACACACTTTGCAGCTAGTATTGGTGACATTTATCAATTTTCCCTCATTTCCAGGCCAAGCATTGGCACATTGATAGTCTGACATTTTTCCTGTTCTTGTCTGTGTGTGTGTGTGTGTGTGTGTGCATGGCAGTTGATGGCTAATATATCATAGCTCACTAAATACGAGCGCAATTAGCTTAAATCATCCAGGCATTTTACCCAATTCATCAAATCAGACCTTTTTGTATTTGCCTCACATTGCCTCGGTAGATGCAGTGCAGCGGCTCGTTTTCAGTCTGCTCATTTGCAAATTCATCTTCAGCTTTGTAATGCACAAAACATCTACCGTGCTGGGAGAAACTGTGAAGAGATGGGCTGTTTACCTGTGGAATGTGGTTAACCTGCTACTTCTACCCTTTGTCTCATTGATGCCAGCAGAATTCCAGCTGTAAAATCAGAAATGTGGGACATACAGTATTACTAGAATAATGGACATTTGTGCAGATAATGGAAATTTGAACACTAATTTTATTTGTGTAATATAGAGCTTGGTGTAAAAAAAAGACAAGTGTACAGGATGTTTTTTTTTTTTTTACAGAGTGAGTTCATGGAGAGATTTGGTAACAGTTTTGTCATTGAAAAGAAAGCTCCTAGCTCTTAGTTCTGTGTAAAATCCTATCACATCATGTACCACATCAGAGCTGCCTGAAAAGTGAGGCTCTGACTGACATGGCACTCTATTGCAGTTCAGAAAACTGACGTGTGCTACCATCTAAACAAATAAATGAAGTGAAAGGATTTTTAAATTTCAAATCTAATAATTATGTGGATAAAAATACTTAATTTAATTTATATTTCTTGTCTCTGTGTTTGAAGTACCTGGAATCAGTGTGTTTAGAGATTAGATGATGCTGAAATAGGGTACGCTGAGGCTATGGGTTCAGCTGTTCATAATTTTACACCATCTGAATGGCAGCTTAATGCACTGTACCACCGCAGCCGTTTGATTGGTGGGTTCGCTTCAGTTTGCGTGACTGCTCGCCTGCCCTTTGGAGGTACGTTCAGCGTGCACCCAAAACAAACACAGCGATTTACTTTTCGGGTTAAACTGAGGGGCGTCTGCCGCTTCGCAGTTCATTTGTGAAGCACCGGGGGGCGCCGCTCGAGTGTGGCAGGCCTGGATGAGCCGGCCTCTTGATCTGCTGCCTCTCATCTTCAGAGAGCTCGTTCCCAATTCCCCCGCCGCACCCCTCTCTTCATCAGCGAGGTCGAATCTGTCCTCGTCCGCGGAGAGGACGGACAGGCCAGGAGGCGGGATTAGACGCCGGTTTCCTCGTGCGCCCCTGTGTTTGGCTGATGAAGCCAATCAGCCGATCGCTGCTCAGTGCCTCAGGGGGCCAACCTGCGGAAATTAACCTCAACCTTTTTTAACCTATTCAGTGCCAGAACAGTGCTGGTCTTGATCTCTTTAGTCTGACCAGTGAAAGTGGTTGACTTTATTTATACTAGCCTTTGGGAAGTTATCAGATGGAATGCCCAGGCTCTTATCAGCTTTGTGGACTGATACTAAAGTAACTGAAGGCAGCCGTGATACTGGTGATATTCCTGAGAATCAGCATCGTTCGTTCCCTTGCCATGACCTACATTTATAAAGCACCATTTCATAGCCCTGTGGGGGATCTTCTGGCTGCAGCTAAAAGAGTGACAAAGGCAGAATTGAATATGGCAGCATTACTTGATGGTATGGTGATATTATAACAGACCAACATCTTGGAATATGCTGCATCCTGTTAATCCAAGAACTTGCTGTCACAAGGAGTGAGAAGAGAAGAGATCCAGAAGGAAATAAAAAATAATATGTTGGCAACACTGAATCGCTTGAAGATTGCCTGCAGTCACAAAAGTGCTATGGGTTAACTGTATGTGTGAAAATAATTGCTCAGTTATTAAAAATATTCAGCAGACCATTCCTAATTTGTGCATTTAAGCAAACTAGTCAAAGCTGACCCTTCTTACTGTCTAAAGGGAAGATATATTAGTGGAAAACAATTAAATATTAGCTCTTGAGAGTGAAGGTGAATGTTTAATAATTGTATTTATTAAGCATTTGGGCTTAAGCTTTGGAGCCATTCTTCTCTGTTCACGGTGCTTTTTGCCTGGAAATCTCTGATTCTGTCACTGAATATACTGCTGAGAGGACACACAGTGTTTTAATCACCTGCTTTCAATTATGAAGGGTCATGCCTTTCAGTAAGACTGTGGGAGGAAGCGCAGCCGCAGCCAGCTGCTACCAGAACTCTTGTGCCGTTAACTGCTTGATTAATGCGCTATAAATATATAATCTGATTGATATGCAGATGGCCCTGTGATTGTGAGGAAACGGCGATGGCAAATACAGTGCACCCTGAAGTAGCTGGTAGCTGGTCAACACGGTTGATTGTATTCGGCGAAATCATGGTTCTGCAGCGGGTCTACATTCAGGCCGATTGTGTGCATCCTTAAGCCTCTGCGGAGAAGTGCTGTGTGCTGCTCGGCTTCCTCTCATTAACACCGTGGTGCATATTAATGCGCCATAATTCAACACAGACTCTAACATATTAAAATAACAATAATAGTCCATTTGCATTATTCATTATTTATAGAAGAAAAAAAACTTGGGCGCATTTAAATATATGAAACATTAAAGGAATATTTGTACACTGTGCTGTAAAAAGGATTGTTAAGTTTGTTTCAGTAAACATTTTGTTGATGTTAAACAATGTCAGTTTCATAAGCATAGTAAATAAATATCAATAAGAAGCACCAAAGAAAGTAAAAGCAAAGGAATTCAGTAGTTCAGTAGTAATTTTTGTTTGTTCTGATTACATTTCAGTTATATATTATTGAAAAATATGTAATAGAATATTTGTAATAGAATATCTAACATGAAGGGCCATTCATAAACATCCATTCCTCTTCCTAATTACCATGAACATAAGGCATTAACTAATGCACAGTGGCAAGAGCAAATGGATCGCTTGGGTCAGCTACAACACTGCCCTGTGGAACTGTGGGGCCAAATGAGGCCAAAAAAGCTGCTGGCTCAGTTCAGCGCAGTGCTTCCTAGTTCTAGCTCTCTTTGTTGTCCATGGGGATGACCCTACTCTTGTGATGCCTTAAAACAATCAGCCTTGCTATTTAAAGAAATGAACAGCATTGGATTTGAATAAGAATCACTTGGTGGATGTCATTCACTCTAAATCACCGCATTGATTGATTAATCTAGCCTTAATTTCCCTTTGTTTAAAGTTTCTTTGTCCTTACCCTCTGCTAGTCATTAGTTCACTGCCCTCCAAAGTAATGATATCTTTTAATTAACCTTAGTTTATCTAATGAAGCTGTTGATTGAACCAATAAACTGCAGGAACTACAATGAGACCTTATAGATGAGATGATCTTTATTCAGTAATTTAAACAGGTCTCAGACGTTTGGAATTGGCAGGGGTGCCTCTTCATTGACAGCTTTTCTGCCCGAAAGAGCACGATGAGAATTGCTGAAGCACATACTATGTGCTCCTCCGATGCACCACGGGCCTCGCAATGTTGCAGGAGAGCCAGCGCTGGTTGGAGAAAAAGTGAGAACGTTTAGCTCCAGTAATTGTGTAGCTCCTATTCCGGTCTGCTGCCCAGCTGTTGGGAAGAACAAATTCAGAGGCAACCAGAAAAACACTGGCTGGTTTTCCCTGACGGAATGACACCAATTATTAAACAATTGTGGAATTCAGATTTTAGTTGGCTATTAACATAGACAGGCTTGAATCTACGACTGCAGGGTTCTGTCTGTCCACGTGACAATTACCTTTAACATATGAGCCACTTGGGGGTCAACATAATTACCTTTATTATGTTTCCATAAAAGAGAGACAGCTGTGGCACTGATGCCATCTCACTCAAATGTAATATCTCTCTTCCATTGGCCATCTGGCTGTTCAGCCCCCCTGGCAGTGGTCCTGGTAGTACATAATGTGTCTCTTGAACTCCCATTATCTGTGTATCATTTCCAGTGCGGCTTGAGCGGGCCTCCCCCCAGTCAGATACTGGTGATTCTGCTCACTGTGGGTACATGCAGTGACCTACCTGGCCCTGTTGCTGAAACTGTGAAACCGATGACCTCTGACCCTTATCTCCTATCCACCAATGAAAGAATGTTTGACATGATAGAAGAATAAACATGGCAGAACATGCATGGTTTTTAAGGGATAGTTCACACTGAAATTTTTTTATTTTATCAAAAAAATATTTCTTTTAGTGTGTGTTTTTATACACTTCTCTTTCCCCAGAATGTGAACTATCCCTTTAAGGTAACCTAAGGAGAAATGCTGCGCAAAATCACACTTTGATTGACAGAGGACACTGAGGGCGATTTGCGGAATATTATCTTGTCTGGATCGTTGACAGTAACCACATAAAGGAGCAAGTTAAGCAAAAACATCCAATCGTAAGGTCAAGTACTGCTTTGAAGCTGTACCAATGCCTGGGGGTTAGGACAGGAAATTAGAGCTATGACTGAAATTAATGCATACAATCTAAACTCATCAAGGTCATTTCTTAAGCACATCAGATAAATGCACTGGGATGCTTTGGCTTGAATTGAAAGCAAGAGGTGAGGTTTGTGAAGCTGACGACGCAGAAGGCAGTGTGCTTGGAGCTGTGGCATCCATCACTTTCCTCGTTACAGGATCTGCAAATCCACTCTTTTGCTCTGAAAGCCATCTGCTTTTCCATGTACGATTTAAATTCAGATTTAACCTCTATTAAATTATTCACTATTTCAAATTACTTTGCGTTTTGGAATACATTTAATTCCACAGACATTATCACAGTACAATGTGACAACTCTGGTATGCTGGTTATGTAAAATGTGCAATATATGACTTAATTATTGGCATATATGCAATGAATAAATTGTATATTTGCGCGGTTGCTAAAAAGAATATACACATTATATACATTCCGCAAAACTGGACAGCTTATTTCATATTTTAGCCTAGTTATGTGTGTAGGTTATAAATGACCTGAATAGGTGACCTATTCAGGTGACCTGAATAAAGCATTACATGTGTTGTGTCTAGCCAGACCTAAGCAACACAGATAGACACACACACACACAGAAATACCAGTTAATTTGTATTATGTCATCTATATTACATCACCTGATAAGTCACCCTTAGCATCTCCCTATTATTTTTCAATATTTAATCTAATTTTAATTGTCCCCCCTCCACCATCTCCATTAATGAATGATTCATAATTGAGGGATTTTTTTTGGATGGTGTCTCTCTAATATATTTGCTGTGGAGGTGTAAGAAAACAGGACCATTAGCACACAGCGTTCTTTTCACTTCCTGTGTCATTGTGAAGTCAGACTTTGGATGCTGCGCTCAGTTCCAAGATGTGCCGTTGGGAGGTGTAGTCCTGACCTGGCTTGCTACATGCATGCCACAAACTCTCTCTGAAATTAATCCCCTATGTGTGCCATTGTGACATAACAGCAATTCATTTAATGCCTTTTTATTACCTTTATTTCATTTAAAAAGGTCGGATTTCTGATCTTCATGTATCACTGTAATCGAGTCTGTGACATGAGTGCTCTGTTTATTCTCCACAAATGATTTTGGACTTAACCCGTGAGGCCCAGTGGTGTATGACAACATCCTAACTATCTTCAAGTTTTTTGTGTGTTTGCTTGTTTGTTTTTCGTATTTGTTCATGTTATTATCAATAAGTAATACCTGCTGAGCGGTCAGTGGTCTTTCTTCTGCTTATCCTTCCTGATCTAGTGCACTGTGTGGGACTGGGACTCCAATGGGAAGCATGACTTCATCGGAGAATTTCAGACAACGTTTAAGGACATGAAAGGAGCACTGGACGGGAGACAGGTAATGTGTGAGAGCAGTATAATGACATCACCAATTGACCTTAGGCTCTCATTAGGTGGTGCACATCCTTCTATGAAGGTGATGAATTAAACAAAGTTTTTTTTCTCTCTCAGCTTCTCCAGCCATTCATACAGATACACTGCATATTTATTTTATTTGTGCTTTCAGTTGTGTTTACTCTTGATCAACCCCTGTAGAACTGTATATATATAGTGATTGATTTGAAAAAAGGTCAGTTTTTGTAATATCCTTGAAATCAAGAAGATGGGAATTTTGCTGCACTTAAGAATGAAGTGTTTCTGGCAGCCTTCCTCTGGTTCATTCCTGTATGGCTGTATGTTCCTCAGCATCTGCCAATATGAGGCAGATGAATCTGACATATAATCTATGGATGGGGAGCTGTAGCTGTCAGCAGGGAGGAGAAAATTAAGTACAATAGCAGCCATGGCTGACCGCCACTTTATGTTGTGCAGTCCTTTTGAGGGAATTGTGTTTCGGAATCTGCTCTGACCTCACTGGTGGTGGGAGGGGATGACAGGCAATTCTGCAACAGTAGCGTGTTCAGTTAAAATAATATGAATAATCAGAAATTGATTTTGTACAGCTGAGAGTATCACACCTGAAGTCTCTGAGTGAGTCTTTTATAACTTAAATTTGCTTGGGAATTAATTGAATGTCATACTTCATTAATAAGTAATAAAAGAATTTAAAGCCACATTTTAGCCCCAACTGACAATAGCCTTCAGATTTTTTAATCAGTTAGAAAATTCTCTGAGGCATGCTCTCCTGTCACTCTGTGCTACATTAGCTTTGACGTCTATTGTTTGCAAACACATTGAGCACCTTGGCCTCAATTAACAGCAGTGGCAAAGATGTTCCTCTGCCATTTTAATTATTTTAATCATGCTCCCTTTAAAATGCTGAGCGTCCTTAACCACGCATACTTTCTGCTTTCCTGCAGAATAATTGCACTCTTTTTGTTCCACTGCCTTGTCAGATCCAGTGGGAATGTATAAACCCAAAGTACCAGGTCAAGAAGAAGAATTACAGGAACTCTGGAGTTGTTATTCTGAACCATTGCAAGGTAAGGAAATGTGCTTGTTACAATATCTCTGTGGGCATATGTTGACCCTGCGGAGTTACTGTATTTACACTGACTTCTAAAATCAGATCTTGGGTAAAAAAAATAAACACATGAACATTACATGCAGTTTGTTTCTACTCTACCCTAAACAGAGCAGTCACCCCTAATTTCCACTTCATTTGTGTCGAGTCAGACCAATACACATTCATTTATAATGGTGATTAAATTTTTGCAGTTTTATTATGATGGAAAAACTTTGGTAATCGTGTGTGTTGTTATGTGTTCATCCTTTTTTTTTTACCAGTGGTGCCGCCCGGCTGGCGTTCTAAAAATAGATTCTTCCCCATGCTAGGAATCGATTTGAAAGCGAGCACATTATGTGATCCCTTGATCTGTGAAATAACTGAAAATCACCATCCCTAGTCTTTAAATTCTAGTGCGGTAGACATGAACGGTTAGTAAAGGAAACAAACTCTGAATGTGACTCTGAATTATAGAGCTTATACATTGTACATTAGTTCAGGGAATATTTGAAAATGCTGTAAATACTTTCATTTAATTATGTATTGAACTATTATTTTGATTTATGTACAGAAGTATTATTTATTTATGTATGCATGTATTTATGTATTAACAATTTATGAATTGAACCATAAGCTCCTTATGTTTTTCTTCTTTTTTTTTTTGCTAAAATGTGTGGGGAATGTTTTAATGAGTGCCTTATTACAGATCATCAAGATGCACTCCTTCCTTGATTACATCATGGGAGGATGTCAAATCCAGTTTACAGTGAGTAGATTCCTTAGAGATTGCATTATGAGTCATCGCATGGAATAGATGAGAGAACGCTGGACTGAGGGATTGATGGCTGGTGTATAGCTATTATATGCAAAAGGAAACTCCACGCGTTCAACCTCAAAGAAATAACAACGGCAGGATTTATGCGATGTGAATCTCTTACAATGCATCTGTTCCTTCCAAATATGATTTCCTGACGGAACATGCATTGCGTGGTTTCCTGCAGCAATGCAACAGTTTAACATGGCTTAACTGTGACAGCAAGCACACAAGAACCTGGCCAGAGCACAAGATAGGCCTTCCCCACGCTGTCCCTGTTTGGCCAGAAGTGTCTGGACAAGGTTGCCACGGGCAGACCCGAGCCCATTTATGTCACTTGTATTTTGATGAAGTCATGAAAAGCAGGCTAGCTTTATTCAGACTCTAAAGCAGGGGTGTGGATAGAGCACCTGCTCATTAGCACTTCAGGGACAGAAATAGGTCATTACCGCAGCGGGAGCTGCAATATACTCCGACACAATCATAATCTAGCTCAGGAGCGCTAATAGGCAGCGCTGAAGCTACAACATAAGTAATGGAAAAAAGTATTTTTTTTTTTATTTGCCTTGCAGCAATGTTTCAACGTTGACCTATTTCATAAGAAAACATGAGTTATGTTTAAGTGCTTAAATATTTTCATAGCCTTTGGCTTTAGATGCTGTTTTCCTGTTGGTTTAATACATGATGTTATAGACTGGATTGCCACACTTTTGGGCATGCATTAAAAAAAATATATCCGAAATCAATTATTATAAGCAAGGCAATTATGCCTTCATATGATTATATGTGTTAGACGATGTATACTCAAATGAACCTGAGATAATTAGCATTTCCTAGTGCCATTGATTGCCACTCTTCTTTCCAGGTAGCTATTGATTTCACAGCATCTAACGGGGACCCAAGAAACAGCTGCTCGTTGCACTATATCCACCCGTACCAACCTAACGAGTATCTGAAGGCCCTGGTCGCGGTGGGCGAAATCTGCCAGGACTATGACAGGTAAGATATCAGCACAGCCAATCAATCATGACCAGGATGGGAAAAGATCTGTCAATTAATCACATTGTAATAGAATGCCCACTGCAAAGGATTACCTCAGAGAACAATTTTAGGATAAAAAAGCACATTAGTAAAGGCACATTGTTATAACTTTGGGATGAATGTTATAGACAGTGATGGAATTGTTACTTCAGAAGTACAGCCTTTCTGTCTCCAGTGTAGCTGTAGATTAGACAGGAAATGCTGGCAGTTTTGACATTTTGATGTTTGTAAAACCCCATCTTGACTAAATGGGCATACTCCATCATCTCGTAAACTGGTCAGCTTAAACCTCCAGCTGCTTTTATTTATGAAATGTCTATGTCTGTCCAGCGACTAAAGTAAATCCATAATTGATAGCAATGGCAATATCTTTTTACTATATTTTAGTCACAATTTTGAAAATGGTGGTAATAGAGCACTTTGAAAGAAATTGTATTACAATTCTATAGGGAAAGAGTGCCTTCCTGAGTATGTGTGTATTGTATATTAAGCCTGTAAATTATTTTCCTTCTGATGATGATGATGATGGTGATTATTATTATTATTATTATTATTATTATTATTATTATTATTATTGTTGTTGTTGTGCGTGGATTTTAAAATATCTGTGGTGCCTTCCTTAGAAAAATAACCCTCCCTGCCTCTCAACTCCCTTCCACCCCCACAAAGACAGTCATTGTTAGTGCCAGCACATCATACAGGGAGGTGAGAGGGAGGGTGGAAAAAGCTGTGAATTGTTTTTTGCACTGGCTGTCTCATCTTAATGTTGCCTCTGCTTACATCCCGCTGTTCATTTCTAAATCCAGTGACAAAATGTTCCCTGCCTTTGGGTTTGGAGCTCAAATACCCCCTGACTTCAAGGTAAGAGTTCTTATTCTACATGGAAATTAATGTTGTTCAGTCTGAATTTGGAATGTTTAGGGTGATCACACTCCCCACCATTTGTCAAGGTCTGTTTTTCTAACAATATCTCAAGTCTTACTGTCTGGAGAAAAGAGAAAAACAGGACTGATCTACAGTACCTCTGAAAAAAATGCCAGCCATTCTGCCCGTAGATCTCCCAAATCATGTTGAAAACCATTTTGAATTTCATTGTGGTTTCACCATACAGTATATCATTATGCATTAACCACAGACCATAAACTGAGTGTTCATCAGCCATGCTGCATTAACCAACCCTCAGAATAATAAAGCTAGGTAGCATTGATTTTCTGTCCAGCTCCAATCGAAATCTGTCTAATGCAGAAGAATCTGTTGATATTCTAGATAATCTCAGTTGCGTGTATGCTGATCCAGTGTATGCTGTTGTTGCAATCACAGATGGACTTTATTGCTTGCCTTTCAGGTTTCTCATGATTTTGCCGTGAACTTTGATGAAGACAATCCTGAATGTGCTGGTGAGTGTTTCCATGCTTAATTACTGCCAGGAATACACCATATTCCATTGTATTCAATATTATTCCGCCAGTCCCTGTTGCTTTGTCACAGCGAATTTATATCATTGATTGTGTGGAGATTGAGGAAATCTACCTCACCGTGGTGTGATTAAAGATTTTGTGAGTACTCTTGGGAAAGATGACCTGATTGCAACTTTAAGGACTTGTTGTACTGATCAAGTGATTCATTCAACAAATACGGCTCACAAAATAATGTCCAATATCAAGCCTTCTGAGGATAAGGATTAGGATAAGGACATTTGAAGCACATTTCTATTCTTGCCATGTAGTGATTCCTATTTTAGGTTTAATACCTTGACCTTGGTGTACCTGAACTCCTCTATGTGTGGTTTTTGTTTGTTTGGGGTTTTTTTTGTCACTTAGAAAGATAGATATAACACTAATCAGTATGTGGCGAGGGAATCATTGTACCACACAGTGCTTCTGTGCCAGGAGTGAGTGGATCAGCATCCTCAGCTAAAACTATTGTTTGTCTGAATCAAAGGCATTTTCCTAAATTCAAATCGCAGAATAACATTATTCTGCATCAATATCTCAACCACCCATTTGGCAGGTTCATTGCAGTTTTTAAAGTGACCTGTTCAGGGGCATAAACGCAGGTGTTAACAGATGGTTAAAGAGCCATTTTATGGCTGTTCTTTTTGTGGACGCTCGAAATGAAATGAGAAGGGGAGGATCTGAAAGTGTTTGATGTGAATAGATTAGGCTGCGCCTCGTCTCTTAGACCCACGCCAGTTTACCTGCTCCGGCTGCCATTTGGCTGCTCAGCAGCACCATCTGATCCCACTCACAGAAATGAGCTGTTAATTGGGCTGCTGCGTTTCAGAGCAAGCTGTCCATCCATGAGAGGAATATGCAGGGATGTTCAGCACCATGGACAGCTAATTCTGTTATTTTGCCTTGAAAAACTGCTTGCCTTTCAAGTGTGTTTTTTTTCTTTCTCCAACTTATGCATATATACGGATTTAAAACAAAACAATTAAACACAGTATAATGCAATAAGGGGCTGGGCCTCCAGAAGTGAAAATCAGTCAACTCACACTAAGGTGATGGAAGTGTTACACAGTCATAGGCAACATTCAGAATACCACATATGCTTGATTTGGTTTAAAGTTAAAAGTTAAACCCTGCATGCAGGCTTTTGCATTTCAGCTAAAATGCATATATAAAAGAAGATATATTTTAGCATCACTGCATATTTTTAGGTATACTGTAATTAATGTATTACAGTATACATTACAGAGAATGAGGCATGAGTTTCCTATATTTATATTACAGTGTCTGATTTTACTGATGTGATTATTTCTTTTTCATAAATATTGTGCTCTGGAGGACATCCAAAAATGGCTATGGCTGAATATCTCCTTGTTTTAGAGCAACAAGAACGCTTCTAATCATTTTTTATGTGCTGCCCATGGTTCTGAATTTAACTGTTTATATGATACTGAACAACTGGGTTAGTACCATGGACAGCGCTTAGTCCAACCAGCATTACAATAATATTTATTCACAATTATAAGCATAAAAAGCATACTGTGCTGGTACCTCTTTCCTTCTCCGTTCTAAGCATGGTCTTCACGTAGCGATGATATTGGAAGCCTCAGCATAGGTCGCCTGGCCATGGGAAATAGTTACAACCAATATTACTTTAAAGTAGTTTGTAGAATAGTCAGATAATATACACATGTACAACCTCTGGAGGCATAACATCACTGGAGAATGGCTGCGCAGATAACAATTGACAAAAGCCACGTAAGACTCAAGCCAGGATTCATGTAACTCTAGTGGAGCACGCCTTCTTTATTGTGAAACTCCACACCAAGTGAGCATCTGTCATCTCCCCACTGACACATCTGTCATCTCCCTACACACATGCCTGGATGTGTGTAGGGGAAAAACACATAACTTACAAGGAAATTTCATATTAAGTGCGCACATCTCAAGCCAGGAACGGACCCTATTATATATCGGCTACTGACAGATATAAAATATGTTGAAATAAATGAACTCATTTTAAGGTCTTTATACAGAAGGATCAAGAACCACTTTATATTCTGGCGAAATATTAGACAGTATCTCATCAATGCATACATACACTCACAAACAATGTGCCAGTCATATGGGTGCATTGTCTGAACATTTGATAGCATTGTGAGTGTACAGCGTTTATGTCATTATTCTGAAGTCTCACAATGTAGAGTGTAGATGCAGCCAAAAGAGATGCAAACATATCTCCCTTTCCACTTCAGCTGATGTGTGGTCAGCGTTTTGGCGCAAAATGGCTGCCATGCATCACCCAGGTGGGTGCGACACATTGGTAGTGGTTGAGGCGAGTTTGCCCCACATAACTGTAAAGCACTTTGAGTGTGAGAATAGAGCTATATAAATGGATGTAATTAATTAGTATTCACTATTAAACATTGTGCAAAATCTGTCAACTGTCATGCTGCTTTGGTACATGCAACATTGGTGAATTTTTAATGTTGCCCTAACTGCAACTACCACCAGGGGGCAGCTGGAAGCACATGGTGCAACACAGTTTGGCACAATGTAATGATAAATATTTAATTGTGGTTTCATTGACAACAGGCAAAGATAATGTACTGCAGTGTAACAAATGTGCTTAATGCATTAATTAGAAATTATTAGGAGAATGTATAGCAAACATGGTTTTTTTTTTACTAGTTTTGTCCATTGTGATACACCAATGGATGGATGTAATAGTTGAGTGCAAGAAATAAATGGACTACATTTATGCTCAAGGTGGATATCCAAAATCATACCAGATGGAGGTTTAAGTCTAAAGTGACCATTCCTCATTTAGTAAAGTGACAGGAAGACAGAAATAATTATTTTCTTTTTTGAGAAAACCGGTATGAGATGCAGCATATTGTGTTCTGCAACACAATTTGTGACTATGCATTGGCCTATAGACAGCTCATTGAAAGAAATTATTCATCACATTTAGTGACAGCAAAAGCACTATATTGAAAGAAATACATTCTCTTTCTGATCTGGGATTTCTGTCTTAGCTAACTTTTAATGGAAATCCTAGCCCTCTGCACAATGTAAATTAGATTTTAGTGCTGGTATATTCCCATGTGCTGTCCCCTTTGTCTTCTCACACTGTGAATGACTCACCACTGAAGTCATTTGAGTTTTAGATAAGGATTGGAACTGACACTCAGTACCCACAGAAATCAATATGTAATTTGGTCTCACGTATGCCATATACAAATGCTCAACTGGTAAATTTACAACAGAACTAACAAGATGAACAAGGGAAAGTTTAGTGACTCTTTTTCAGTAGGTATATGGTATAGTACATACCCAGTTTAACCATTTTTTCTAGCTGGTACAAGACTCATTACTCATCTGGCATCTTGTGGCATTTGTTACAGGTATCCAGGGTGTGGTTGAAGCCTATCAGAACTGCCTTCCGAAAATCCAGCTGTACGGCCCAACCAACATCGCCCCCATCATTCAGAAAGTGGCCAGCTCCGCCTCGGAGGAAATGCACACCAAAGAGGCCATGGTGAGGCTGGAGCCCGGAGACAGGCCTCAATTCTTACCACCCTTGTGTTCCATTACATCAGCTTATTCACTAACCAGGAGTACTTACAATTTAATATCCATTTGTCATTCCTTTATTTGCAACAAGAGGATTGTGCTTGAACCCCTCTCTCCGCCCTCTCAATTCAATTCAATGTGCTTTTTCTTGGCAGGAAATACACATAGTAAATATTGCCAAAGCAAACAAGAAACTTACAAAAACAAGTAGTGTAACAATACCAGTAATGAATGAATGATAATTAATGCAATTGCAACTGCAATTCAAATAAAATAAAAAAACATAAAGTAAAATAGTAATAATGGTAATTTGATGGTGTAAACTATAAAAATAAATGAAATCGTTTTTTTTCATTGTTGATTAGTAGTGGATATTGACCTAATTCACCCATGCATGCATTATTGGGTGTTTTTCTTTGCATATGTAGTATCATTTTACAAAATATTGTTTTGTGAGTGGACCCCAAACTTCACTGCCATATAATGTCATAGGTTGAATGATTGATTTAAAGATCTTTACCCAAATTTGAATTGGAATGTCAGTGTATTCCCCTTTAAATGGCATAAAAGCCCTTCTGGCTTTCTCTTTCACTTGAAACTTACAGATCAATTAATTGTGAGGACTAAATAAGTATAGCTCATGCAATGTTATATTGAATTTGGCCTAAATTAAATAAGTATTTATTGCAGAGATCTGAGTCTTTTATGAAAAATCATTATTCTTGTCTTTTTTACATTAACTGCCGAGGTCTGACAGTATTTCTCAAGGAGATCCAGGTTCTGGATCAGGTTAGGTAACCCTAATTCTGGAGGCGACAGCAGAACCAGGTCATCTGAATGGAGCAGGAATTTAATTTCTTTACCGTGTAGAGTGAGGCCAGGGGCTGCAGATTGTTCCAATATTGTGGCCAATTCATTGATGTAAATGTGAAAGACGGTTGTTGCATCCTTGTCTCACTCTGTGCCCCTAAATGAAGAATTCTGTTCTTTTGTTGCCAATTTTAACTCCACATTTATTTTCTGTATACATTGATTTTATTATATCATAGCTTTTACCACCTATATCAATTTCAATAAGTTTTTAAAAACAATCCTTTGTGCCAAACAGAATCAAATGCATTTTGAAAATCTAGAAAGCAAGCAAATATTTTTCTTTTATTTTGATGAACATAATTATCAACTAAGGTTTGTAGGGTTTAAATGTGATTTGTAGTGCAATCTCTTATTTAAGGCATTGTGTTCATTAAGGAAGATTTGTTATTATAATGCTACAGAACACCTACCCCAGATTGCTGTTCACACTAATGCCTCTGTAATTGTTGGGGGCAAATCTGTCTCCACTCTTCAAGATCAGGGTTATTAGTGCTTGACTTCAGATTTCAGGGAAGTAGCCCACACTTAAAATGTGATGGAAAAGTCTTAGCAGTGATTCTTGTAGTTTTTTGCTGCTGTATTTTAACATCTCATTGAGGATCGCACCAGGCTCACATGCCTTTCCTGATTGGAGGGCCTGTAGTCTCTCTTTTAGCTCCTTGTCAGTATTGGGAGAGTCCAAGGGATTGTGGTTGTTTTTTCAGTTATAAACCATTTAGTTTTTCACAGATGGGGGACTGTTCTAATTTAGTAATAGGAATTTGTTTATACAGTTGTTCAAAATGTTCTCTCAATTATTCTCTGGTATAACAAGTTCCTCATGTTTTGATTAATTTATACATTTCTAATTTTCCCAAAACTGATTTGTGTTTATGTCCACTCTGACTATGGATTATTGTCGTTTGTTTTGTGTATGTTGTTCTTTTTTAATTCGGTGCACTTGTAGTGCTTTTGTTCCTCATAGTACATAAGGCATAAGACATGATTTTGTTGGTCTTTATATTTTTGATTAGAAAGTCAATGCATTCTTTATCACACCATTTTTTATCCTTGCTACTTTTCTTATTTAAAATGATTTGGCCTTTCAAATGTGCAATTTTAGCTGCTTTTTCAAAAATGTGGTTAATATTTTGGACAGCTAGAGTTACTCTTTTTGTACTCTGAGGATATGTAGTGACAGAAAGTTATCTAATAAGTTTTGAATATTTTGGTCTTCAATTGCTCTCTGGTATTCTTGTGTACTGTTTGGAGCCCATCTCTTGGATTCATTAATTTTGTACAGTTTACTGGGCTGTGTATGTGTGGTATTAGTATTTGTCTGTTTTAGAACAAAGTAACTTCTGTCTCTCTCTCTTTCTCTCTCTCTCTGTCTCCCCCCCCTCCCCACCCCACGCTCCACAGGAGTACTTCATCCTGTTGATCCTGACGGACGGCGTCATCACCGACATGGCGGACACCCGGGAGGCCATAGTCCACGCCTCCCACCTGCCCATGTCCGTCATCATCGTGGGCGTGGGCAACGCCGACTTCAGCGACATGCAGATGCTGGACGGGGACGACGGGATTCTGCGCTCGCCCAAGGGGGAGCCCGTCCTTAGGGACATCGTGCAGTTTGTGCCCTTCCGCCAGTTCAAACATGTACGTGTCCACCTTTTGCCTTGCTTTCCTATACAGACAGATTTTCAGGGCCAGAGCTGTTCTTACTCAGTAGTGAATGCGTAATATGGGAACAACTGCTTGTGCCATCTGGATGCACCTGACAGAATTTTTTTTTTTTTTAATTCAACCTCATGCATGATATTCTTTCATTGATCTTTGCGATTCTACAGATGTTCACTACAAGCCTTTTACAGTATACATTCTTGAAGCGCTGTTTTGCTGCGTTCCGTTAATAATTCAGCAAAGCGTTGTGCGTTTGCGGGAACATCCAGGGAAGCGTTCTGAGGATTTCTGGGGGCAGAGCTCAGACGAACCTGTTAAACAGCTGCATCAGCGCTCATTCACACTTCTCACATCCTCAGCTCCTGCTCAGCCGCTCTGCTGCGGAGAATGTGCTCTTTCTGTGCCGCTCCCCACGTCTCTATACCTGACGAGATCTAATAGCCCCCAGTGTGAATACACAGCTCAGGATCGACCTCCCTCCTCATCTGCTACAATGAAAAATGGATTTTCCTTTTTTTTCTGAACAAGATTACAGAAAAGGAGATGGGACAGCACAGGTCACGAATATGATTTGACCAGCGTCTCTCTCTGAAACCTAAGCCCCCTAGAAGTACCCGTCTCAGTTCAGTTAAATTGTATATCACAGACACTTGAAATTTCAGACTTTATTTTGTATGCGTGGCTTATATTTATTTAATTTAAAGTGTGTTTCGGTAGTTCTTCGTAGGTTATTTGAGAGAGATCACAGAACTGCTGTGAGCACTGTCTTGAGGTTAAACTTAAACTAAAATTGAGAAATGTATTTTTTCTTCTGTCCATTTTTGAGTGCCATTTACTTCAACCAAACACCTCAGCCTTGGGAAATCCATCACCAAACATCAAACAAAAGACTTTTTTTTTTTTTAAAGGACACTGGCATCAATATAACTATCAATAATTAATCCAGTGTAAAATCTAACAGAAACATAAGTATCTCAACATAAGTGGTGGTTGTTTAAAAAAAAAGAACATATACATTTCATTTATGATAGCACGGCTCTGTTAAATATCAGTCCCATTTTCTGTGCAGTCCACCAAGAGTGAAAATAACTTTAAACGCCCAGTGTTATGCACCAGTAACTTTCATGTATCCTGGATTAGGAATGACTATGCTCACCGCTAACACTGTCTAACTACTGTATTATCCTCTTTAAACTGGAGAGCTCAGCCTAACATACATCACAATTCAGCTAGTCGTCACTTCTTTTCACCATGAAATCCTCCACAGCATCTTACACAGCTGCTATAAACAGATCACAGACGTCCATTTGACCAGAGGATTCATTACTTTGCGTTGAGGTTGGGAATATTCTGCCGACGTGAACCCTCTTCACCCCATGGGACTCCTGACCAGGTTGATTTTGGGCCATGGGAGATGTTAGATCCTGCATTATTAATGAGTGATTTAACTGTTTTTGCTTATGTTTACATTTACATTACATAATTGATATTTCTGTGCTCATGGCCAGCTGAGTGAAGCAAATGCAATGTCAGATTAAGGTTGAGAAAACATTGCATTCCATGCTTCAACTGTTTCTCATCTTTCTGCTCTTGAAAAAATTCAGGATGACATTTTTTAAACTTGATGTTATTAAGGGAATCACTGGTGCATAACAGTGTAATTCTGTTTAAGATAACAGAGGGCATATTTGCACCTGTGACACATAATTGTGATAATCTTCCATAACTCTGTTACTCGACATTTTACAAGTATAAACACTGTGGCATTTTGTTTTGCATCTGCTTGTTATGTGCCAAAGTGTAAACACTATTCACAAAGCATGAAGTGTGGTACAATATATGAGGATACTTAATGAGCAATGATTCATAAATCTGAAATGTTGGCAGGGAAACAAAAACTCCAAACACAGCATCTTAAATAATTGCAAATGACAGGGCATTATAGCTTCAGTGATCAAGTCAAATTCATCTCTCAGTGCAATGTAGTGCACAGACAAGAAGATTTGCCACGGCACTTTAATTCTGCGACATTTTTAAATTGAGGTAGATTTTCTTTTCTCTCCGCTGACTACGTGCCCACGCAACACTGCCAGTCTCTCAGCCTGAAGTAAATGCTTGTCTCTTGTGTGATTCAGTACAGAATGGATTCATTCAGATTTTGAAACGTAGGCCACAGAAACTGCAAAAGGTGAAAAATATAGAACTAATATTACCACTACCACTCATACTGTTACTGATAGTAGCTACTACTGCTACTGATATTATTACTGTTACCATTATTGTTAGCAATTTTGCTACTACCACTACCACTAATATTACTACTATTTTCACAAATAGTACTACTATCAGTAGTACGTTTATTTAAAATACTTCTACTAGTACTACAGTTACTGTTAATATTACTAATGTCACTGCTAATAGATGAATATATTAAACTCATTAGCCATCTTTCACAGCGAACTGGAGATGGCCAAATGTGTGGGACCCACAGAGTAGTACAGATTGTGGTAAAAGACAGAGATAAAACATAATCCTAATTTTTTGTTGAAGAAGAGAAGTGTGTCTCTTTTATTGCTACTCTAAAGTTGAGGAGGATGTTCTTGGCGTGATACAAATTCCTTTCACAGATTTCCAAGAGCATAACAAAGAATGCTGAGCACAGAAGATTGCACCTACCAGGGAGATAAGGTGGAGAAATCCAGTGATGAAATTGTAGGGATGGCTAGGTCATCGACTTTGAACAAAAGTAAGAATTTAGCCAAGACATTGGGGAATACCCCCTATTCTTTACAAAAATGCACTGTTGGAAAAAAAGGTTATTTGGCTTGTCTCATTAGGCAAACCCTTTTTTAGTTCTTTATGGAACCGTCTTGGTAAGTGTGAAAAGTGTGAAAGCTTCCAGACTGAACCATTTTACCTGACAAAGAAACCTTGAACTAGATAGGATTCCTCTGAGAAAACACAGAGGAACCTTTTCTTCTGAGAGTGTAAGCATCTCAGAGGGGCAGTGAAAATCTCTGAGTGGGGGCATCTGAAAGAGAATCCAAAATGGCTGTGTTGGTGTAGCTCAGGAGGGAAGAGTCCCTCCACTACCTTTGCTAACCCACTTTGGAGAAAAGATATTATGGACCTTTGGATTAACTGCATGCAGCTGTACCACCTGTATCTTTATCTCAGCGATCTCATGCAATTTGAGACTGTGAAACTTGTGACTGAGTGTCAGTGTCATTGAAGGAATGAAATGCATTTTTAGCCCGAGCCAAAAGAAGCTTCTTTATTGTGATGCAGTTGCACGTATAAATTTGTTTCACTATAAAGTGACTCTTTTTCATATGCCAATTTTCTTTGTTCCAGGCCTCTCCTGCTGCCCTGGCAAAGAGCGTTTTAGCAGAAGTGCCCAACCAAGTGGTCGACTACTACAACGGAAAGGGAATCAAGCCTAAGTGTCTCGCCGATTTCGAGTCTTCCAGGACGTTCAGCCCATGACATCATCACACACAGTTCCACATTGTCCGTGCAGAAATAGCATGTTTTGGTGATTTCTAACTTACAGCTTTGTTGCATGTCTGGGCCCTGAGGCCCGCAGCTGTAACCTAACAGTGTTCTTGAAGAAATTTGTACATAGAAAACAACGCAAGTAACTGACTTCTTTACACAAGAGCATGTTGACTTGGAAAACATATACAAAATAATTGTTTTGGTTTTTCTACAGGTTTGTTGAGATTTTGCTAAATTTCTTAATATTCTTACATTGTAAAGTATTTTGGATCAATGAAAGTCAATAGCAGCTATAACTGTATTAGATTCATCTGCTTCGGACTGAATATTTTTTCCCAGATAAAGCAGATAAACGGACTGTATTTTGCATGTCAATAAAAAAACTGTTTTTTTTTGTTTTTCACTGGGTCTTTTCTGTTTCTTTATAGTAGCCATTTTAATGAAAAATTAAACAAATTGATGCTTTTAATGCTAGATAGACCACACATCCACACTCTGGTGTAACTAGCATGAACCATAGGAATAATTATCCCTCTCTTTCAAGCACTGTTACGCTTCTGATTTAAAAACCACAATCTCGGCCATCTCAAGTTGTAGTCATGTGGATGTGAAAGTACACATAGCTGATGTTGGCTCCAAATCTGCCCAGTGAAGCCTCCTCTGCATCAGTAAAATGGTTGCCATCTTAAGAGAACATTTTGCTAAAATGCTACAGTAGCACTGTGAAAGCACTTGGTTCTCAGGAGCGGACTGAGATGCAGATGCAAGTGAGAAAGGAAGTAGTAGCTTGGGAGAGACACGAATCACAAAGCTGTTTGAAGTTTGGAGCACAGAGGCCTTTCAATTAACTCTGCTATCAGGCATAATTAATCATTAACAGTGTGTATGACCAGGACAGGCCTGCGGGGAGTCTAGCAGAGAAGAAATATATAATAAAACTCTGATACACAGAGGATAATGGAGGGAGAGCATTTTCCAGCTGTGGTCCTTGTTTTCAAGCCAATGGATATTTTTGAGATTTAATGGGACATGTACGACTTCCTGCAATGTTTTTGTCCAGGACTTTGTAACTGTTACATCTGCTGCGTTCAACATGTTAATGTTAATATTACATTACATTACATTACAGGCATTTAGCAGACGCTCTTATCCAGAGCGACGTACAACAAGTGCATAGGTTTCATGATGTAGAGGCGCAAAAGAAACACTAGAGTGAAGTAAGGATCGTAGTGCCAGAAGTGACCACATCGATCAGGACTCCAACCCTGTAGAGTAAGCTTGTTCAGCAAGCAAGAATCCTACCTAGTACAAACTAGCACTGGAATCACACCTAATCATACAAAAACAATCCTGCCAGATACACTAACAATCAAATTATCCTAACTAGGTACAATGAGCTGAACTATAGGCTAGGGAGGGGTGGGGAGAGGTGCAGCCTGAAGAGATGAGTCTTCAGTCTGCGTTTGAAAGTGGTGAGATTCTCTGCTGTTCTAACCATCACGGGGAGGTCATTCCACCAGCGAGGGGCCAGGACAGACAGCAGGCGGGAGCGGGAAGTGCAGACGCGAAGAGGGGGAGGTGCCAAGCGTCCAGAGGTGGCAGAACGGAGAGGTCTGGCTGGTGTGTAGGGTCTGATGATCCTCTGAATGTACCCTGGTGCTGACCCCTTAGCTGCCTGGTATGCAAGCACCAAGGACTTAAATTTGATGCGAGCCATAACAGGCAGCCAGTGGAGGTCAGTGAGCAGGGGGGTGACATGGGAATGTCTGGGGAGGTTGTAGACCAGACGCGCTGCAGCATTCTGGATGAGCTGCAGGGGTCTGATGGCGGATGCTGGCAGACCAGCCAGTAGCGAGTTGCAGTAGTCCAAGCGGGACAGGACCATCGCTTGAACCAGGAGCTGGGTTGCGTAGGTGGTGAGGAAGGGGCGGATTCTCCGGATGTTGTACAGGAAGAACCTGCACGTTCGACTCACCGCCGTGATGTTCTGGGAGAGGGACAGTCTGTTGTCCATCACCACTCCAAGGTTTTTTGCGGTGGGTGATGATGACACCACAGTGTCCCCCAGGGAAATAGAAAAGTCAAGAAGGTTAGAGGATGGAGCAGGGATGAAGATCATCTCCGTCTTGCCTGGGTTCAGCTTAAGATGGTGGTTATCCATCCAGCTCTGGATGTCCCTCAGGCAAGCAGAGATGCGAGCAGATACAATTTCAGCACAGCCATCAAGCCTATAAACAGACTAAATTAAATTGCACAAGAAGGAGGTTCAAAGATTTTAGCTCAAAAATGTTCCACTGGCCCTTGTACCCCCGTAGGCAAGCCAAAATATGAAAAGCACATTTGCTGTACAAAAATATAATGCGCAAATGACAGGGAGAACTCATATCTTTGGTGAATTGTTTTTGTGTTTTCTGATTTGTTGATTTGTCTAGCCCTTTCATGGCCACCGTACATGAAGAGCAGAAGGATCAGAAACATCTGCTCATAGAAAAGAAATATTGCGACAGCATTTGCATCACTTTGCATGCACAACAGAAAGATCATACATATATCAGCACATAGAACTCAAATATAATAACAATCTGTATAATATGTACATATTTCTTTCTCCATCCCACGCGCATGACTATTTTCCCATTTGTGGTCAAACAAAGCAGCACTGAAGAAAGAGCCTATTTTCTTTTCTCTCTTCCAACTCGTGGCATCACAAGTTATATAACTTTACTGATTCAACCGCTAACCTCTGTCCTCAATAGTCAGATCACTGCTCGACTTCATTACGCATGTTACATTTACATTTCAGGCTTTTAGCAGGTACGCTCTTATGCAGAGCGATTTACACAACATCTTTTTACATAGCATTTACATTGCAATCATTTATATAAGCAGAGGAGAATTCTCTGCAAAACAAGTAACACTGATTTCTTCAGTACCTATCTTGCTTAATTTAGGGATATCAACTATAATAATACCTAAAAATCTAAGTTACAAATAAGATAACACAATGTTAGCTAATCCGGGAATTGCAGTAGTATTTGTTCAGCATAGATGAGTAGTGTTTTTACTTACTGCATTACTTTATAAGGCATCCTGCATCCTAGATACATACCAAAGCAATGTAGGGGTAAACAGCTGTGTCCTACCTGGGAATCGGACCTGTGACATTTAGGTTACAAGACCAGTATCGGTAACCATCATACTACACTGCAACGCCCATTTGACTGCGGAAGACGGCAATAATATTATTCTGTACATGCACAATTATACCGTTTTATTGTCCTCCATGGGCACAAGACAAGTTTCAGCAAATTGGGATGGCAGGTATGCCATCCCGCCAAGTTACGCCTTGGCGGGGGCATGCCCCCATACCTATACAGCACCGAGAGTTTGGCACTTTTCAGGGTTCCCCACAGAAATAACCACAACAGCCACAGACACTCAGCCCTTAAAAACATTAAATTCTGTACATTCTGACCCCATTTCAACAGACAGAATTCATAAACAACTTCACATGTCCACACAATAAAGCCCCAAACTAAGGGGATTTTGCGTTTTCTCCTTCTTCTTCTTCTTCTTCTTCTTCTTCTTCTTCTTCTTCTCCATTCTTATTTTTCCTGCCGCCTATCCCACTAACAACATGTCTCCCCATTGGACATTTCACTAACACCAGCCAAATCTGCCCTACACGACCCAATCAAAACCGCGCATACACACGCAAAATACCCATACATTTGTATTCTGAAACATTTCCCGTTTAAACAGCTAGTCCACCTGTGGCCTAGTGGGTAAGGTTACAGTCTTGGGAACATGGGGTCGGAGGTTCAAGCCCAGCTTAGAACACATTTCTTTAACCTGCTTCAACCCTCACTAATAATTGTCTACTAGCCTACTTATCAATTATTGCTTTTGCACCATATTTACCCGCCGTTCACCGTTCAGTTATTAACCGGCTACAATATTGCTAAGCCACATGGATTCAACGGGAGCTCTTCTGTGCTTACTGGCCTGTGTTCTTTAAAACCACCGGCAGGTTTGCTAATGATATTTCACGCATTGCATAGCTATGGCATTAGCTAACGAAGTCACGGCAAATGTATTCCTTTCATTAAAAAGTTACACCAGTTCACCACTGTGCCATTTCTATTAACTATATTTCTTCACTTGGCTACCGTACAAAACTTTCATATAAGCAAACGCCACGCTTCTATTTCTACATTCATGTTACCTCGCTCTGTTCTCTATCTAGCCACATACGCTACAAACAATTACTACTTGTGTACATTCTGCAACTCCGCAATTTGAACAGCTAATCCATCCGTGGCCTAGTGGGTAAGGTTACAGGCTTGATAACACTGGGTCGTATGTTCAAGCCCAGCTTGAAACACGTTTCTTTAACCTGCTTCGATCCTCACTAATAATTGTCTACTACTTCTTAATTATTGCTTTTGCACCATTTCTACCCGCCGTTGACCGTTCAGTTATTAACCGGCTACAATATTGCTAAGATATATGCATTATGACTTACCGTCTGTACGTTGGGTTATTGACCGGCTACAATATTGCTAAGCCACATGGATTCAACGGGAGCTCTTCTGTGCTTACTGGCCTGTGTTCTTTAAAACCACCGGCAGGTTTGCTAATGATATTTCACGCATTGCATAGCTATGGCATTAGCTAACGAAGTCACACACTGGTAAACCTCACTCACTCACGGCCACCCATATGCATTTCATGACGCAAATGTATTACTTTTATTTAAAAGTTACACCAGTTCACCACTGTGCCATTTCTACTAACTATATTTCTTCACTTGGCTACCGTACAAAACCTTAATATCAGCAAACGCCACGTTTCTACATTCCTGTTACCTCGCCCTGTTCTCTATCTACCCACATACGCTACAAACAATTAGTACTTATGTACATTCCGCAACTCCGCAGGTTGAACAGCTAATCCGTCTGTGGCCTAGTGGGTAAGGTTACAGGCTTGGGAACACTGGGTTGTATGTTCAAGCCCAGCTTGGAACCCGTTTCTTTAACTTGCTTCGACCCTCACTAATAATTGTCTACTACTTCTTAATTATTGCTTTTGCACCATATCTAACCGGCTACAATATTGCTAAGATATATGCATTATGACTTACCGTCTGTACGTTCAGTTATTGACCGGCTACAATATTGCTAAGCCATATGGATTCAACTGAAGCTCTTCTGTGCTTACTGGCTTGTGTTCTTCTTTAAAACTACCGGCAGGTTCGCTAATGATATTTCACGCATTGCATAGCTATGGCATTAGCTAACGAAGTCACAGACTGGTAAACCTCACTCACTCACGGCCACCCATATGCATTTCATGACGCAAATGTATTCCTTTTATTTAAAAGTTACACCGGTTCACCACTGTGCCATTTCTACTAACTATATTTCTTCACTTGGCTACTGTACAAAACCTTAATATCAGCAAACGCCACGTTTCTACATCCATGTTATCTCGCCCTGTTCTCTATCTAGCCACATAGGCTACACACAATTACTACGTATGTACGTTCTGCAACTCCGCATTAAAACATTACATTTAAAATCATGATTCACTCATAAGTATAACTACTAGCACTGAACATGAGAAAAACACATTCGTGCAATAGATTACATTACAGGTAAATAATGTGTGCAATGTTATTTGACCCTCCACTTCAACAACCAATGTTCAATACCGACTGTTATATATACCATTTGATAAGGAATATAAGCTCGCTCATGGTCACTCCATTTACTCGCACTATACTCCGTGATCATGTCAACCTTCACCTACATGCCCATTCTGCTAAAAACATATTGTTTCAACTACGGAATTTCGTAATTTCATTTTAATTTCTCTCACACTGTTGTTATTCTCTCATATGCAAAGCCTGCTGGGACATATGCGTCTGCTCCTATTCTCCACTATCATGTTTTCCGGTTCTAGTTTAGCAAAACGGCGAAGAGGATTCCTACCTGCAGATTAGCCTATCAAAATGCCTTATAAACCTTACAAAACTAAAAGTGCATCTCCACGAAATAACAGACAATGGAGCAGGACAGAAGGATAAACCTTACAAACACTAATAGTGCATCTCCACGAAATAACAGACAACGGAGCAGGACAGAAGGCTACACAAGTTGCGACCTAGGGAGTTATAATTCTACGGGCGTGTTGATTATTTTGTCAGTCAAGGCTCGTTGGATGGACGTCAAATCCGTGAGTACATACCATATTCCATCTGCGTTTCTGATGCGTTTACGCTTACGCCATTGCATCCTTTCTCACAGACACTGTTTTACATATATAGCAAACCGAAACTGCTGAACGGTACACGCTCATCAGACTGTACAGATTCACACAACGATAGCCATAATCCACAACCGTTTCTTGCAGGGTCGCATTTCTCACTCTCATAATAAAACGCTTTGCAAAAAGAACTGATATCTCATAAAAAACACGTTTTCAACGTACAAAAATGCCAAGTTACTAAAAAGTATTGATATCAAAATGACGCCAAGTTACGATACTACAAACAATATAGGCTATCTTGCCTCACCGAAATGACATAAGATGTATCTCAAAGCAATGCTACCCAATATTTCCTCAGTTCTTTCAAGTCACTTGGCCCTGTGTTTTCTAATCTTACCATTTCACAATATCATGCAAACTTTCTGTCAGATCAAAGAGACAAATATTTCGAATTGCCTCATGGAACACATTGAACATTGTACATTGAAATTAATGTATAAATTCATTAATGTACAGAACTGCTGCTGAGCAACGACAGGAAGCACATTTCTCCAGAAAACATGTTTATACTTGCTTCTGAACTGAATTTGAGTACATGTGCAAGTTATTGTATATTTGCTACGTACAATAAATACTGCATGTAAAACACATATTGTACATACATACATAGAGAACTTCTTTATCCGCATGGGGACATTTCCCTGGCAGCATCTTACATTCACATTCACGAACACACTTGTACCAAGAAACATACTATCATTCACGCAACAGAAAGCCTGGGCAGCGAAATACATAGGCCTACATACCAATACAAATTGGACATACACACACCTATTCAATCAATCTTGACTGTGAGAGAGCCATCCACACATATATTTGGCCTGTTCATGTAGTGCATGCTTATACACAGGGCCAAGTGACTTGAAAGAACTGAGGAAATATTGGGTAGCATTGCTTTGAGATACATCTTATGTCATTTCGGTGAGGCAAGATAGCCTATATTGTTTGTAGTATCGTAACTTGGCGTCATTTTGATATCAATACTTTTTAGTAACTTGGCATTTTTGTACGTTGAAAACGTGTTTTTTATGAGATAGCCTTTTACCGATTGAAGTTCTGGGGCCGGAACTTTAGGCTACAGTCGCGAGGGGAAATATTTTACTGTAGTACCCGGAAGTTCTCAGGGTGACATTTCTCATAACAACATGCACCGGCGTGATAGCTAACATGTGTTGCTAATGTTACATTTAAATTGGAAACGCAGATTTAATCGTATCCATACATAGAATATTAAAGGTTCCTAAATTAGGATGGCAGCTTGGGGCTGCAGGTTTCTGAGGCTGGGAGATCCGCTTTTAAGAGGAACACGTTTTATTGTCAGCCGATCAGCGCCAACAGGGGAAAGGTACGGAAACAGCTTGCTTTTAGTATCGTGCTAACTAGTTAAAACCAAGGCGTTAGAGATTTGCTGTTTTACCATTTATCCTGTAATGTGTAATAGTTGTATAACTAGCTACCTGGCTACGTTGTTGAGATTTTGAAGTGAGATCATAGTAGCTACGTTTAACTGGCTGAACAGTCAGTCTGATACAATGCAGTATTGATTCTGTATAACTAACGCAGCATACCTAGCGCCAACACAAGTGGAAATGCTACAGTAGTTATCGAGCTAGGTAATCGGCTAACTAGCACTACCTATTTCCAATGTTGAAGTCATAAGTAGTGGGACAATTTTCTAAAACGTTGCTGTATTAAATGGAGAAACAGTACTGCATAGCTAATGGAAGGGGAAGCGATGACTGCTTGTTTTTAACTGTACATTGAGAGCCGCCTATTTGTCGTTCTCGTTCGCACGTAAGAAATACATACTCACCAGGGCATTCTCAATGTGAAAGACAATACATGTAAATAGAGTTGTCATGATGTTGAAGTCTTGCTACTATCAGGCAAATGCATGTCTTTTATATTACAATTGGAGTAAGTTCATTGAATAAATTTTTATTATACATCTTAATGGCTTTCTGGTTTTAAGCAGTGTGCTTGGTGTCCAATTTGTGCGGACAATCAAAAGCACGACATGGTGGGACGAACACCTCTCAGAGGAGAATTCCAGCTTTCTGAGAAAAGTGATTCCAGAGGAGTACAGCAGCCAAACCGACAGCATGCTCAACCCCCTTAAAGATGAGCCCTGGCCGAGGCACAAGTGGGAGGAAGGTGAGTGCAACGTCTGAAAAGTGTTTCAGGTACAGGACAAGCTACCTGGAATTGGTAAGCTGGTGCTCTTGCCCCCTCAGCAAAATAAGTAACCCTGATTACTTCTGTACCTATCTTGCTGAATGAATGGATATCATCTATAATCATATCTCAAATCTAAGTTGTAGCCTATATAAGATAACACAATGTTAGCTAATCCAGAAATTGCAGTAGTGTTTGTTCTGCATAGATGTGTAGTGTTTCTTCTTACTGCTTTACTTTATAAGGTGTACAGTGCATTTGAACATACTGTAGTGAATTTGGTAAAGTATATTGCTCAGGGATATACCATCTGTATGTCCAGTCCTGTGCTCTGAACCTTATGCAACTGCTAACTCAACTAGAGATATGATTTTAAACAATACTAATTTATTGGAATAACCATGTGCTGTGGTTCTTCCTTTCCGTTGCATTGAAACACTAACACTTAATTCCAAAGATAAGGATAGATTTTTTTTTTTGAGGTTTAGATATTCAGGTACCTCCCTGTGCCTGGGAGCAGAATTTAACAGTTGGACCTCTCTGTTTACAATGTGCTCTGTCTGTCTGTCTGTCTGCCAGGGAGTCGGAGAGTTGGTCTGGTGGCTTTGAAGATGGGCATGATGCCCATCTGGACCAAAACTGGAGATAAACGCGTGGTCACCATGCTCCAGGTGAGGTGGGCAAAGAGGAGAAAGGCTGTGTATCTCAGCCAGCACAAGCACGTGGTTTTTGTTGTTTATATTATAAAATTGTTTGGATTATTAGTTAAGCCAGGTTTGAAAACCCAGTCTCAACTGCTGACTTGTCCATTCAGTACAACATCTGTTCTGGCTTTTTGTGAAGATATACTTGAAAGCATTTGGCTCTAAAAACACGTGAAGCCTATTTCTGCACCTATGGCACCCTCCCTTAGCAACACTCTGGCCAATTAAGAATCACACCAAGGGACTATTGACCTGTCGGCATGGGAACAAATTCAGTCTAGGCCATAGGAGGACCCACAATAATATGACATGCGTGTTGAGCATGTGAGAAAATGAAAGTGTTCTGCGTGCCAGTGAATTCAAATGGAACAAAAGTTATGTGAGTACAGCAGGTGACCAACTGTTCCTTGCATGAACAAACAAACATGTTCTTTCCTCGACTGATTGAAATGTGTTCTGAGCACAAGCAAATGAAATATGTTTTCCACGAGAGTGACTGAAAATGTATTGCACACAAGCAGAGGGAAATACGTGCTGTGTGCAAATGATGGAAAACGTGCTCTGCGCATTATCAGTTGAATATATGCTCTGTGCTTGAGCCTGTGTGAGATTATTCCTGTTTCTGCGTTTCTCTGCAGGTGCTGGACTGCCATGTCATTAAGCACTTGTCCAAAGAAGACTTTGATGGGCACACTGCAGCTCTCATCGTGGGCGGCAAAAACGTGTCTCCGTTCTATGTGAGTATCCAGGAAAACAGGCCTGAGGTTTAAATCCCAAAGGATAGCTTTAGCCTTCTGCACACTGACTGAGAGATTTATTCTCTATTCATTTGAAGTTTGGAAGCCATACAAGGTTTTTTTGTGCATGCTTCAAAGTACAATTTTCTGAAATTGCATTGGACATCCGCACCCCCCACCTGCTCACTATAACAGCAAAAGGCTTTTGCCAGCAGCAGCTACTCTGACAGGTAGATGTTTTTTGAGCACTAGAATACAGCTGGAGGGAGACGTTAGACAAAGCATCCCTAAAAGAGGGAGAGATGGGATGTCTTAAGAGTAGGAAATCGGAGTACCAAATCTAAGGCTTCTTTCATTTTCAGAGCGGAGTGGGATATTCTCAGGAAAAAAAAAAACACAATCTGAGAGCTCGGTCTAGACAATCCAGCCCCATGTGAGGGGATTCGTTTTGCCTCCAGAGCCCAGTACTTTGTAGAACTCGCATGATCTCAAGCCTGAAATACATTACTGAAATAGCCCGTGTCACTGTGGGAGCTCCATTTCCGCACGGCGCTGCAGAATGGCAGCTGTAGCTTCAGCGGTTAGCGATGCGAATGTCATACCCAGTGCTTCATCACGCTACACCCTCCCATTGGCGCTACAGCTGGGCTCACAGCAGGCTTTTTGCCGATGATTTGCCCAAACCGTTGATTACCGCAGCGAGAGGCGTTGATTTGTCTGGTCTAGAAGTGTTTTGATATGAGTGAACTGCGTTGACCCTTTTCAGAACGTTTGATTAGGTTTGAATGATTTGATAGATAGGGAAAATGTAAGCTTTTTTGTAGCTGACAAAAAAAGGCTGAGATGAACTAAAGCATTAATGTGAGAAGATGCTCAAATATAACAATTCTCTGTGTCACTGGAGAGAGAGATTCTGAGTACATGCCAGCTGTCAGAGCCTAAGACTGTGGGATAACTTTCAAACAGTAGTTACTGTGGCATTTGATGCTGACCAGTTTAGCCTCATTAAAGGACAACTATCTTTTCTGAAAACCATGACCTCCTGTACCTGATCCTCTGAAGAATTCACCTTCGTGAAAAAGAGCATGCTGAATCTCCTGCCTTCGCGCGATTTACGACGGGGTTGCAGTAATTAGCGATGTGTTCTGCAGCGTGTTCCAAGGAGAGGTCATTAGCTGGGGTATTAGCCTCTCGCCTCTTCTCTGCTTGTCAGAACCGTTTATTGCTGTGCTTTTGAAGAGGGCACACCTGCACATAGCTGTCACGGCAGAGGGCATTCCCTCTGAGGCTGCGTCAGCAACTCTTTCCTCTGTTTTGTACTCTGTGTGTGTTTTTTTTTTTTTTAATGGCGTGAAGCATCCAGTCCCCGCTGGAGTGGCCAGCTGTAAGTTTTTAATCTGTGCCTTCCTGCATGTCTCGCGTCTCCCCATCGCAGAGGTCGGAGGAGCACATGGAGATGTTCCGGAACGCCGGGGTCCCTCCAAAGCAGAAGCTGACGACGTTCAAGGTGTCCGATAATGCCATCATAAAACCAGGTAAGGCTGCTCTGGCAAGTGAGCGCTTTGGGCATTCAGCTCTTGCCTGTATACTTGCCAGTCGAGCCACCACAGTGTTCAACTGCATTGGCCCTGTCGTGCCAGTTAAAGACGACCCCATCTAGCCTGACAGGATCTCTTATGTAATGGGTCTGACAGACATGATTTAGTTTAAGGTTGCTAATTGTATTTAAAAGTAACTCATTGCAATACATTGCAGCCATTTAGCAGACGCTCTTATCTAGAGGGACTTGCACAACGTTTACATTGCATCCATTGCTCTGTGTTTCCAGGCACTCCGCTCTACGCAGCCCACTTCCGTCCGGGCCACTACATTGATGTCACAGCCAAAACGTGAGCGTGTTTTCTTTGTCGTTCTCTTCTTCATCTTTGCTGTTTATGTGTTATTTCCGGTGCAGGTTGCCAAGCATTCAAACCCCATGAGCCCCCTTATTGAGTGGATACATTTTCTATGACCTGGTTCAATGAAAATTAGTATTTGCTTGTTCAAATATGGAAATTAAACAACAAACAAATGTTAAAATGGTTGTTTATACACTCCAACGTTGCAGTACATGTAAGTGCAGCACTCAGTCTGACTCCTGGTAATGTGTATGGAATGGGTGCTACACGCCCCTGAATGATTCCTCTTCCATGTGTGATGCTCGGAGCCCGTGCCAGCCCCTCTCTCCTCTGGCAGCGTAAACTACGATAACCTGCGGTGAGAGGCGAGCGCGGCGCGGACAAAGGGTGAAACGGGATTACACGGAAAAGCTGTTTACCAGCAGGGCATGAATACGTTCACTCTCCTCGTACACGCAGGAAGTGTGTAATTAGGTCGGCGTGTTCCTCCGCTCCCGTCGCACTCCGATCGAGCTTGCTGGAGTTGGGTTGGGGGGTGGGGAGGTTGGGGGGGGGGGGTATTGCTACTCCAGCGTCTCAGTGCGTTGTCGGAGTCGTCCCGGGAGGTGCGCGCGCGGCTGAGGCTGCCGTATCCTGCGCTACGGCGTAGGAGCTCTGGCGCGTAATTATTTCTCGCCTTCAGGCGTACCGCGAGCCTCGTTCCTTTTTCTCGGGGCGGCGATTCGGAGACGGAACTCGTAATTAATTTAGAGCCCTTATCATTTCAAAACGTGCCTGTGACCTGATTGTACTCAATTAGTGCGGGATGAGGCGATCCAGGACGGGATGCGCTGCTTAGCTTTTCGCGGCTTATCGAGTTGTCGTCGCTTTTTTTGTTTTGGCTGGAATTCCTTTGTGTCGCTGCGGGTTCCTGCCCGTCTGCTCTGGCATGCTCAGGAAACCGTGCTCTCAGCACTTAAAGGCTGCTGCACTTTTCCATGATCTTACACGATTCGGCTTTTAAACCATTGAACATTGCGAGATTCTTGAATTACTGTGTGTGGTCTGGCTTTCACTGGTTTTGGTGTGCGTCTCCAATGCATCTGTCAAAGCCCGTTGCAGAGATTCCGAAGGAAAAGCCAGCATAGTGACTGGGAGGCTTATCTGCTCATAATCTGATTAACTATTACAGAGTTACCAGGAAATACCGTATGGGTACAACTCGACAGTGAATTGCAGTATTTAACTGGTTATATTGACATTTACCCTGGCACAGAAATAGGTTTCCAAAATCTTTAAAATATAGTCATGGTTGTGGTGTGAGTGATGCTAATTATCACCTTTCTGAAATAAACAATAAAGAGATGTAGCTGCAGTCTGCTGCTAGCATGACCTGAGTACAGATACAATATTCTATATGCAAATGTATTGTTCAGTGCTAAACTCTTAGTTTGTTTTGCCCCAAAGGGAGCTTTTTGAAGTCAAAGCCATATGCCTTTGTAGCTGAGAAACCCAAAGCCTTTGGCATGTGGTTATTGTGTGTGTGGATCCTCTCGGTGTGTTTTGCATGTTTCAAGGCCTCCTTTTTAAATTGGTAACATAAAACAGGCTTATTGTTCACACCTTCATAGCTGTGGGAAAACCTCAGCTGGACCTTCTTTGCTGTTAATACAGAGGTCATGTGACTTCTCACACCTGTGTCACATCCCATCACTTTGAAAAGGGCTCCTAGTGCTGGAGGGAGAATAGCGTACACCCTTCACATCCGTGTTCGAACTCATTTTCTGATGTGAGGTGTACATGTCCAGCAGTGTTAACGGGACAGCTAAATACCACAGCATTACCTCATTTTGTCCAAGTGGGTATTCTGTAAGTTGCCTTTTTGTTCAGAGTAGCTTTGTAACCGCCATCCTGGTCATTTTTTTGTTGCTTCATTTGGCAGCCAGCAGAGATGATTGTATATTGATGTAGTCACCGTTTAGTGTTAGGAGCAGGGTATTTTTTGTGATTGAAGGTTTTTCACGTGTGCATGTGTGTTTGTGTTAATGTAAACTCTGAAAAGAAGACCTCCAGTGAAAAAGCTTTAATGTGTTCATTTTGTGCACAAGCCCTGGGGACAGGAAATTTTAGAAAATTTAATTGAATTCTTCCTGAGTATAAAAAATTGGAACCAAAGCCAAAAGATTTGTGTTCAGATGGCTTTGACGGTATGTCTAAAAGTTAATCAAATCTCAATGTTTATATTCTGGATGTGGGCCATTTTTGTTTGCAGTTTTTGTTTGTTATTAAATACCAGGTTTCCTCCTAGCAACACTGCTTTTTCCTTTATCGTAATTGATTTTAGTCAGCAGAAGTTGCACCAAAGTACAGAAAAAGTGTTGTCTTCTGTTTAAGCCAGTGGTCTCTTTCATTAGCTGAACAGTGTTTTCATCCAAACAAGCGAATCAGACTCATCATCTCCACAGTTCTCTGCAGTGAATCCATGCAGAAAGCCATCAGGGCTAAGGAGACTTAAGACCTTGGCTTTAGTGAGTAATTGTTTTTGGCCGAGGCGGAAAAGACAAGAACAGAACCCTGAACAGACCCAAATCCCCAGAGGCGCTGAAGAAGGGGGTGGGGGGGGGGGGGAGTGTTCCCGACCTGTCCCCCTCACGCTTTGTCAGGCCACACCCTCTCCCTTACATTGTCCCAATCACGGGCCCTCTGAGCGGAAGGTCACCCCGCCGAGCTCCCGCCGCTGGCCTGTTAGGGATGAACGCCGCCTCAGTCCGCTCTCTCATCCAGCCCTCCTGACTGCAGGGGGTCAGGCAATTAGTTACGCAGAGCATGCTGGGTATTCCGCAATGATTAAACCGATGCAGGCAGGGCACAGTAATAAAAATTAAGGAGTGAGATGGTACATAACTTCTTTTTTTAATAAAGGAGTTACTTCGCTTAGGAGTTACACGTAGTGATGACGAATTCACGTTGTGCACAAGTGCACCCAATAGTATTTGTGATGGTAGGCGTTAATTTCATTAGATACTGGACCTGAGGCTGAATTGCAGGGGAGGTGTGCATGAGTAGACTGAAGATTCTGCTCTCTTGAGTTTGATACTTGCATGTGCGAACGCTGGCTGTTGGGGAGAAACCTTGTGCCTTATCGTAGATTAAGGGTAAAATGATAGTGGTTTAGAAAATTGCCTGTTTCTCAGTAGCTTTGCTGTGACAGGGCCTGTTTCACAGATTTACTGACTGTCACGCTGCTCTGTATGGAAGAGCAGTCCGTTTAAATTCTACACACACATACACAGACCCCATTTCTCACTCGATGTACACACACACACACACACACGCACGTACCATTATATGCCATCACACACTATAAAATACACCATCAAAGCCCAGCCATCCACCACTCACACACACATGCACACACATGTACACACACACACACACTCTCTCCCTCCATTTCCCCCACAAACCATGCTCTTTCCCTCTTTCTTTCTCTTTCTGTTTCCTATCAATGCAGGTTTAAAAATAGGTTTGCGAAAATGTCCGTGGTATGTTCACCTCCTCTTCTCTTATCACTGGAGGGCACAACAAGGAGCCCACCTCATCATCTCTCTCATTAAAAACCCCTTTTGTTATTTCCTGTTGGCGTCTAAATTGTACTTGGGTTGCTTTGTTTCTCCTATATTGTTCCAGGCGTTTTGAGGGCCATTAAAAATGCACTGCCTCGGTCGTGTCGTTTACGAGTTACATGATCACTCGCACCGTTTTGAAGTGGTTTTCAATCTCTCGGTGTTCCTTTGGTCGGTTTGAAGGCCTTTCGATGCATATTTCATAAAGATAGCCCAACTCTGCTTTCTGGTAGAGTAAGGGCCTAAGGTAGCTTGTTAGCGGCCGAAATTGACTCATAAAATGGGGCCTGTTTACTTGGGTGCCTAATGGAGATGCAGAGTGAAACGCTGTCACATCTGCAGAGGTGGATTATGTTTTGCAGAAGGTCTTTAAGCGCTGGGATTTATCATTTTGTCAACCCGCTGAATGTTTGGAGGCATGAAATGCAACCACTAAACTAGGAGCCTAATGGGGCTGAGATTCTGTGGGCGTGTATCTCTGGATTCTCCCAGGGGATCTAGCTGCCCTTTTTTAAAGATAATATTCTCTCAGAAAGCCAGGTTTTAGCAACATGCAACACCTGACTGCCCTATACCAAGGCGTTCCCCATGTTCAAGCGGTGATTACCTGAGGCAAAATAATGGGAACATGATTGTTTTGCTTTTGAAAGTTTTACCTTTTCTTTAAAATCCATATTTGTTTGTTGTTTTGTCATTCTTTCCCCCTCAGAATCGGGAAGGGCTTTCAGGGCGTCATGAAGAGGTACGGGTTCAAAGGTCAGCCGGCGTCCCACGGGCAGACCAAGACCCACAGGAGGCCGGGGGCTTCCGGCCCCGGAGGGGTGAGTGCGCGCGCGCGGTCTGTGGAGGTCAGAGGGCGCGCGAGCCCCCCGTCCCCCCAATATCACCTCTGACTCGAGAACCGGGCCAGCTGAAAATGTGCTGAAAGCACCTGCTCGTTTATCTCCCTGACAGCGTGTAACCTCGGCAACAGATTTGCTCAGGCGCAACCGCACGCAACCGCAAATGCGCCCTCACTGGCAGCCTTCCCGACCTTTTGGGAAACGTCAATGCCAGGATGCCAAAAACATACAAATTGAGTGATGTATGGAAGGTGCTCTTTGAAAACGGTTTGTTCAATTGATTAGAACAAGAAAAAAATATGTTTCTTGTTAACAGCCAAGTTAATCAAGCTACCGAAAACAGCAGCAGCAATTAAAATTCAATACATGCAACAGACGTGGTCACATTGTGTGCAGTAAACCAGATTAATGATGTACACAATTTAACTGCTACAAAATAGAAATAAATGAGTACATTCTCTCTATTGCCTTAGCTGGTCAAATGGCAGAATACACACTCAGCCTATTGTATCTATTACTGAGAACGTTCTTTTGAAGCAATGCCTTTTTAATGTGATTACCAAACCACTTACATGTTTATTGGCGCCATTGTCAGAAATGGTCTTTACAAATAAGGTTTTCTTACAATTATTATGTGTTTAAGATGGATGCTTCCTCTTACGTCCCCAACATGAAAAATGCAAGAGAAAGTTGTGTCTGCCTTTGAGTGATTAATCATTTAAGGCTGATAAATGTCGCAGGTCTGGCTCATTCGCGCTGTGTTTTATGCTTGTGTGGGTGTGTGTTTATGAGCCCCCGTGTTTGTGTGTGTGTGTGTGTTTATGTTTACGTGCGCCCGTGTTTGTGTGCGTGTGTTTATGTGTGCTTGTGTGTGTGTGTGTGTGTGTGTGTTTATGCGCGCTGTGTGTGTGTTTATGCGCGCCGTGTTTGTGTGTGTGTGTGTTTATGCGCGCCCATGTACGGTAACTATTCAGTTATTCAGCAGCGCGGCCCGGGGTGTGTGTGAATAACGCGGGCCTGGCTGTTTCTCGCAGGACCCAGCCAAAGTGTGGAAGGGGAAGAAGATGCCGGGTCGGATGGGGAATGTTTACGACACCGCCTTCGGGCTGAAGGTACGGGAGCATAAACAGCGTGCCGCTGACACGGAGAAACGACATCAGCGCCAGGCCTCCGCGGCGTAGGCAGCAGCGCAGCTCTGTCCTGAAAGGAACAACTCGCCCAAGAGCGTACAAAATGCGTTTTACTGTCCGCGCGATACAAACGCCTGGAACACGATACTACACCCTGATGGACAAGATTAGGCTAACCGACATGGGTGGGAATAAAATATATGTACATCTCAGCCACGTGTCATTATTTGCGATTAATATATACTATATACATCCAGGTTCCTGCTCTCTGTCAGTTGAGTAGTTTGGCTTGTCAGTAGGATGTTCCTAGCATTTAAACCTTATTGTGACATATGGGGGTCATTTTCATTACCACAAGCTTGTGTAGTGCATTGCAAAGTAATTGACTTTGGTTCCTATAAGATATTAGCAAAGTGTGAAATCCAGAGACTGCTTTTGGGAGAACCACAGTTTTTTTAAAAGCTATGTTTAGTAACTTTCCAAATTGAACTAAGCTATATTTAGTTTGATTACTAACACTATATAAATAAGTAGGAATATGCGGATTCAGCCGAATGTGGTGAGATCCTTCCTTGAAGGAACTGGGCTTGTTACCAGAAGGTTGAACGAGACTCAGCTGTACCATTTAGCACAGTGCTGAACCTGAATATCTTCAGGAAGTGTTCACCAGATAATAATTTAATCATGTAAGCCTGTTTGGCTTTATAAGTGGATAAAAAAGTGACACTGCAAGTCTGTGCAGTCTGTAACACATTACAGTGTCTTGTTTTTGAATATTCCCTCCAGGTTTGGAGAATCAACACCAAACACAACGTCATTTACGTGAACGGATCGGTTCCCGGGCACAGGAACTGCTTAGTCAAGGTAAGGCCCCGCCGCACCACACACCCGTGGCTCCAGCACACCGCCGCTGTGTGGCAGGACAGCGGGGGCGCTGTGGAGTCATTTACATTACATTACAGGCATTTAGCAGACGCTCTTATCCAGAGCGACTTACACAACTTTTACATAGCATTTTTAAATTGTATCCATTTATACAGCTGGATATATACTGAAGCAATTTCGGTTAAGTACCTTGCTCAAGGGTACAACGGCAGTGTCCCACCCGGGAATAGAACCTGTGACCTTTCAGTTACAAGCCCAGTCCCTTACCCACTGTGCTACACTCCGTCCTACACTCCGAGTCATGTGACGTCTGCACAAAGCCCACGTCTCCGGAGCGGGTCACCTTGCCCATCCACATTAATAATCATTCAGCCCACATTAATCACCTTCCTCAGCACTTTACATTCATAGTTCAAACGCCCCGTGGGTAAATATTGAGCTGGTGACATTATGCAGGGGCACTACGCTGAATTTAAATCTAAATTACATTAAGGCAGAGCCGCTGTCTCTGTTAATCATACCCGATTATTTCCCAGGCAGATGATTAATATGATACTGTGCGGCACGTCTCCGGCAGTGATTTTTGACTGATTAAAGTTGTATATTTCCCACTACGGATGTGGACAGACCTTCTGGTGTCCCCCTCATGTCCGCCTTCACCCCGAAGGAGCGGCTCAACAGCCTGTGACTGGTGAAAACGTTTCCGGAACCTCAGTGAAGCAGAACATTCTCATTGTCTGGATGGGCTGACTTCATCCCGTCCTTTCCCCTCTCTGATTGGCCACTGTGATTAGAGCTTGTTTCTGTGTGGCCTCGTCTTGACCTCTGACCACTTTCTTTGATCATCTTATGGCAGCAAGTCATGTAACATTTTATTATGTGTCACAGGCCATGCCTCTGGAGAGTGCCTAGCATTGTGTCAAGCCTGGTCTTTAACAAACCTGAGGTCTTCTGCTGAATTGTCTGCCCCCTTGCACTACTTACAGACCTCAATTCCAAGCATCTTTGGCTGTCCACTTTAATTCCTTTTCAGAACAAGACTCCCTCACAGCAAGCTGAGGTGTGGATAAGCCCTTCAGATTTTTGTTTCTAATAGCCATCAAAAGTGAATAGAAAAATGATTGGTTCAGGAGTCGGAGCTAATATATGGGGTCAGCTGTTACCCTCCTGACCTCAGCTCCTCCCTGGCTGACCTGATCTTCTTCCAGGTTATGTATGATGTCATGGGTGAGACCTTCGCGCTCCTCCAGCGGGTTGTTTGTCGTGTTGCGGACGAGTTGTTTACTTCTGTGGCGCGTCGGTATGAGGCGAGCACGGCGTGCGTTCCGCTCCGCTCAGCTTCCCGATTTAGAGCCGCCCCGGCGCGGCTGCTTTCTCGCTCGCCTCAGCGCTTTTGAAGGACTCTGCCTCGCGCGCCATCGACCGGCGCACCGGCGGGAAACGATCGGGGGGAGTCGCGCCCGCGTGCCGTCACGGCCGAGCGAGCCGGGGGGGGGGAGGGGGGGGATCGTCGCCACCGCGCCGTCGGCTCGAAGTCATCCGAGGGCTGAGTCAGGACCCTGCTGAGATGGCAGTGTTTATTTCGGGGCTCGGATTACCGTCTGTTCCTCTCCTCTCCTGAACAGACGAGGTTGGCGAGAGCCAAATCTGCGAAACGGTTTTGCTTTCGCTTCTGCGTGTTCAGCTCCAAACGCTGCGCGACTTTCGGGGAAGCTAACTGGCGTAACCCCGCGACCCGGCACGTTCCAGGCTCCGCAGATGTTCTGCAGATGAGCTGTCGGTGTTGCCTAGCAAGCCGTGAAGCTCCATTCCTCTCATCCTGTGGTCCTTGAACAGTCGATTGAGTGAGTTGAATGTATAATTGTCCCTGAATACCCTCTCTGGATCTTGACAGCACAGGGGTCTTTGATATCTTTCAGTTTGAGGATTGAGCTTGACACCACCCTCCCTTTGATATGAAAAAAATGGTGCAGCTTTACAACAGAATAGTTTGATATAAACTATAGTCTTCGAGTCTTTTCCATTGCCCTTCAGGACCACAAAGCTGTTGAAAAGGACAGCCGGTGTTAACCTCTTGTCCCTGATAGGTGTTGCTTTTCCAGGACTAATTAGACAACCCTTTTTGCTGTTTCAGTCTTGTCCTACACTGCCACCGGTGCGGCAGGACGAGCTGATTACGTTATTCCCACACTTCCCTCTTACTGGCTGAGTATCGCTTTTAAAGAACAGAACTTTTTGTGAGGAATTCACTGTACACAACAGTGCCCAAGTGAAACAAGATCAGACGAAACACCACAACAAGTCATCCCCCATTATTGATCTCCAACCATTAATATTCCTCTCAAACGAAGCAGACCTGAGAGTCAGTGAGCAGCCAAAGGGAACTTCTGTGGTTATTCATTTTGAACTTCAAAGCAGACTTGAAGGCTGACTCTGTATTTGCGAGCTTTTGTGCGACTGATTCAGAAGGGGGAATTAAGCCCAGGTTTCAGTCTGCTAAGCTCCACTCTACGATATTATATATTTGCGGGGACTCGTGGCCAGTCTGGAATGAACCGGTTTTCGGCGAATTCTCTGAATAAGCCCTCCCACTTCTTCCAAAATAATGCCCCTCCTGATAGCTGGTGGGTGTTAGGTGTCATGGTAATACAGTGTACGTTTCTCTGCCTCTGCACCAGCCTCTAATCCCCGCTCGCTTGCGGTTCCCAGCGGACACCCAGATAGCCAGTTGTGGCGCCCCCTACTGGTGACCTCCAGAAACTGCATGTCAGAAGAGTCAGCCCTTCATTCCTCCCGCCACAGGTTTCGATGTGCATAAAAGTCTTATGGCAGACATTGTGCAGATTAGCACGAATGGAATATGTCCATCCCTCCTGCGTGGATTGGGAACAATAACAAGCAGGGATGAAGATGGGAGATTAAAGGACAGCTGCGATGCTGATTTTATCATAGTCATTGGGTGCTAAATTGTGTCTCTGTCCTCTGATTTGAGGCTCATTTTCTTGCCTCCCGTTTCTGAGGTTCAGTGTCGGGATACATGTCTGTCAGGTGCGCTTTGTTCATAAAGGGCTCTAGTCCTCTGAATTTCATTGGGTCCCAGGGAATAGCAGGAATCTCAAGCTCAGGTCCTGGTCTGATGGCCATAGTGTTTTGCAGACTTGTGTATTTCTCGTTCAGCCAGCTGATTTAGGCCTTGGAAACCAGTTTTTGGACTCCAGCCATTAAGTGACTTCAAAGAAGCACACAACTGCAAAAAAAAAACAGAGAAACTAGCAGACACTGCAGTTTGTCATTTTTTATGTCCCTTTATGTTTTATGTATACTTGCACCTGGACTTATAATCCCTGGTTTTATTAGAAGTTTCAGTTAATCTTTCAGGCCTATATTCTTGAAGTAGTCAGATTCCTTTAATAAATGCCTGAAGTGATTTGTCTTTTGATGCCTCCAAGAAGCGAATCATGTGGCTACAACTTGATTTATACATAATGTGCTTATGTAAAAAACAATGTTAAAAAAATGCTTTTATTGTACCTTGACTGACTGATTCATGGATACATTTAAAGATACGTTTAGCTGAAACCTTATGATTTTAATATCTTCAGTTTGGTTGTAAAATAATTTTATATTAATCAATTCTGCAGTCATTTTTTTATTTTATTAAATGACATCTTGCTCTACAAACTACGAGACCAACACTGAACTACAGACTACAATAGAAATTCCTTTGTATTCTCCTTTGTATTTATATAAACCTTCATATTTTTTTGAGAATCAGAAATTTCGATTTCTGGTTTTTCCATCTACTTTTAAATTGAACTTGTCGGGAAATGTGCAGGTTGTCAAGTAATGAAAGGTAGCACCTGATGAAGCAGGGATTGAAAATAGGTTATAAAAATTCAATTTTAAAAATGAAAAATATGTGAAACACAGATGCTGCTCGACACACAGCCAGTCTGAAGGTTGAGGTTGCTTTGTACTCGCGCACAGCAGTCAGTTGCACCTTGTAGGCTACAATAAAAAGATACTTTGTTATGTAAACATAGCCATTAGACGGGTTCTCACTTTTGCTTAGATAGAAGTCACCTTCTACGATGTGAAAAGCGCTTGAGTTTGTACTGCTTTAAACACATCCCGCAGGTTGTGATATTGCTTGTGTTATTCCTGCTGTGTTTCGGGTAAGAGTGCAGTTCATGCTTTCGTGCCTTCCGCGTTGTTGCGATGCTGTTGGGATGTTGAGGTAACGTTCCTGCGATGTTTCTGTTGCTCGCTCCCAGGTGAGAGACACCATCGTGCCCACGCGTTTGGGGGCCGCACAGAACCCCCCGTTCCCCACCTTCTTCGCTGACGGGGACGAAGAGCTCCCAGAGGACCTCTACGATGAGGACGTGTTCCAGTTTGGGGAGCCCTCGGTCTCCTTGGCCTGAAAACTCGGCTGGCGTCTGGGAAATGCGGACCATGTGACATCCATGTGTCCTCTACTTGTCTTTGGGCTCTCGTCGCTATGGTGACCTACTTTCTTTAATACAAAGGCAGGGCAGCGAGCACAGGGCCAGAGAAGACGCGGAGTACAGGATTTCTAAAGAAGAACGGCTCCCTGCTCTTTGCAGTTACTGAAAAACAATTCTGGCCTCATCTGGCAGTTATTCACAAAACAGTTGGCCCACCCTGTGTATTTATGTTTAAAACAGAATAGCCGTTAAAGTTGACATATTTTGTCTTCTAGGCTGATAGTACATCAGAGTAATAATATGGTTCTGAGGCCTGTAGGTGTTGATGAAGCCCAATTCACTCAGCTCCTGAAACCTGTCATGTTTATAAAAAATATATAAAATAAAATAAAATCAATAAAATAACATGAAATAAATAAGTGAATTTTTGCGGTCTTTTCTTGAAGATGCTTCTGATCTCTGAAATAAACCCTTGCCTATGAATGAACTTCCTCCATTACATTCTGGAGGGTGTTGTTGAACATTACTGATATTAAGAATTTTTGTGTGTTGAATAAAAATCACGGAGTATAGAAAGCCGGTCCAGGATGCTTAAATGCAAGTTAGAAGTGTGAAGCAGTCGAAACAAGGGCGTTCGATTCTCAAACCTGACTGTTGTGGGTTCCAGGCCCGAGAGAGGCACTGATGCTCTCCCCTTGAGAGAAAGAGAGAGAGAGAGACATGTTTTCTAAAATCTGCTGCTCCCGGCAGGGAGTTCCGTTACCCTTCCCCAAAATCAAACCCAATTGTATAATTCATTGGGCCGTCTCGGGCGTGAGCCTCCTTAATGAGGGAGTGATCTGGAGCAGCGCAGCTGTGGCGCTGACAGGAAGAGCCTCATATTGACTGGGAACAGTTTGACAGAGAAGAACCCCCCCTCCCGAAGGTCCCCCCCGAACCGCCTGCCCGCCTGCCTAATGATGAGCCAGTCGCTCCGCACAGACAGCGGAGGCGGGGTAACGATACTCACCTCCCGCTGGCAACAGCACCAAGATGAAAGTCTGGGGTGGGGGTGGGAAGGGGTGCGTGTTTGTTTCTTTACTGTTTAGGAAACACTGTCTATTATGTCTGAGGACATGAACTGTGCATTATGTTTTGTCAACCGTGATGGTCTGCGGTTTTCTTTCCAATTAGTGTTAATGATATACCCTTTGCAATTTAATATATTTAAAAAAATGTTTTAATTGTACCAAGTGTTCACATAAAAAGGGTATGTAATATTAAGGCTAATTTATATGGATAGATGCTATTAAACATTATGACTACACAGAAGATGAATAATAAATCACATTCATCTTACAAGGGTTATTGATGCATGTAATATAGTACTATATGTCTCTTCCTCTCTGTGTGGGTTCCTCTGTTTAAGAGCATGAACAAAGGCACAAAGGTAGTCTTGGTCCAGTAAGAATCTTTTATGCCCTCTTCAGTTCATCTCTGAAGGTCATGAACCTTCCGTATGAGCATTTAAAATGTCCTCTTTACAAATATTTTGGCTTTGTTATGCTTTCTCCCCATAGAGGACCTGAGCTGACCCCATAGGATAGCAGAGGTTCTACCAGCGAGCTTGAGAATAGGTGACCTTTATCTTCATAAACCGAATAAATCGTGCCATCAATTTTGTATGAGAAATGGCTCAGAGATTAAGGAGAATGGTACGCCATCCAATCAGAATGCAGGGACCCCTCCCCTTCCCCCCCCCCCCCAAAAGGTCATGCGCATCAAGAGGCTCTGTGCTTCCTTATCTGCCGTGCAGTTCCGGAGTGTTCCAGCGGAGATAGGTTCTGTGCTGGAGTTCCCTCATCCCCCCGTGAATGGGAGGAGGCTTCCTGGTGCTCCTTGAAGTTGGTGGCATGACATGAGGGCCACATTTCCCAGTCCCCTGTTGGTGTTTTCACCCTCCTCCGCACCCCACCACCTCCCCTCCCCTAGTCCCCAGGATCTGTGTCCTTGCTAAAATCACACATCTGCTTCAGTGTAATCAATTTGTTTGGTGGTAAGTCCCTGACTAAATTAGTCCCTTAGTACAAAAAAAATTTCACAGTTATTTTAAAGTGGTTACTGCTTTCTTTATTCCAATCAAGAAGCTGGAGCAATCTGCTGATGCACAAAGCCGAGAGGACCTGTGGAGCTGCAAAAAATAAAATTGATTGGTGTTTTCAGACTGTTTATTTTTGGTTCACCATTAAGTCATTTGAACAGAATATAATAATAAGAAACTACAAATGAACTCCCGAGAAGGAGTTTTGCATATTGTTTGACTAAAATGTACGCACTTTAAACTCACTTTAAAAATGAGTGTCTACATGTGAAATTGTAATTGGTTCAAACCGAGGGGTCTCACTGACCACTCACTCTGCGTTTAATGGGACAGCTGAGCTCTGTCGAATTTTAAGACTAAGATTTCCCCATCGCTTCTTAACATTTAAGAGAGGTGCAATTCAAACCTGTCTCCAATAATGCTAAAAAGTTTATTGCATCATTTAGCAATATTAAAGTACTTTGATCAAAGATCATGGACATTTGCAGAAATTCCACAGAGGGAAAATTAAATTAGTAGTATGGGGGACACCTCTTCTTCACCACTGGTGTCAATTCTGAAGTCTGCCAGAAGTATACATCATGTTACAACCCATGGCATCTGCCATTTTAATTAACATCATGAGCTAAATTGACAAACTGCGCATCTGGTGAAAACATTTTTGCGGTGGTCTGATATAGGACTGGATTTGCAATGGTGTCTTCAGCGTTTAAAAAAACATAATTCCGAATATTTGGTTGGAACAAAAGCCAGCACACACATCGATGCAAATTCACCATGGAGAAAACATTTTCATGGCAGTTGGGTATAGGACTGAATCTGCATTGTTTTGTTCCATTGTATAGAAAATCAAGCCAGAATAATTGTTTGGAAGAAAAACCAGCATATACACTGTCTCCCAGGACTGCAGCTGTGTACCCCGGGTGTGGATTATCTCCCACATGATCTGCAACTTCACTCCCTTTATTTAGCATCATAATAGAAAGTGCTTAGACTTGCTTCTAAGAAAATCCCATGGAATTGTTTTTGAAGATACCTACGGTTAGAGACCATTTGTTCTCTAAATTTCCCTTGAAATCTTCTTTCCTCCAGGATGAAGCCACCCCAATCAGCAATAGATGGTAATATATCATGGAAAGCTATTTGTTTTACCAATCTGAGGGCATTGTCTTTGGGTTGCTTTGTGATACCTCACTTCAAGGAACACAATGTTCGGTATTCGCTTAGAAACATGCTGATATCAAGAAGCTAAAAGTGCAGCTTCAGTCCCTGCCTCTCGAAATGGATGGTCTAGGCCTCCCAGGCTCACAGCTGTTAGGACCTCTGGTAAGACTCACCATTATCCCAGCGCTTGTAGGTTCCTCACCATTGTTTGTTGTCCAAGAGAAGAGAGCCCATGAGGAAAATGAACCACATTAACTGGCACTTTCCCACAGAGCCTCATTTTCCGGGTTCCTGTTATGTAACATTGTTTTACATTCTGTCGAGCATCGTGAAGCTCCAAGGTGCTTATTAATGTATCCCATAATCACCAGGATTATAACCTTTTGTGCTAGATGTTGCCTTTCCTCGGTTTTCTGACTAGTAAAATGCTGGGGTGGTGATTAATTGTACGGTGTGTGCAGTGTGGCCTGTTTTCAAAAGGAATGATGTCGAAACACGCTACTGTAATTAAGGTAAACAAGTCCAGCGCTTTTACAATTACTAACCTTCACATTGCTTGTCTGTTTCTGTTGTTAATAAGAGCAGTTATGTGTGTGGGGGGGAGAGAATGGTATACAAGGCCTAACTGAATCAAATGACTATGTACAATATGAAAGGAGAGAGAAAATTGTGAAGCTGATTCCACAAATGAAAATGTTGACCTGTGAACAAATAAGAAAGAAGATGGAGAAATGACTGTGCAGGTGTACTTTTTTCCATGCATGGTGAAGGTAGCGAACTCTTCATTATCTATAAACAGAAAACCCTCAGGATGTTGAATTTCAGCAGACCACCCAAGATTTGTAGTTAATCAATTTCAAATTTAATGCAAAGTCAAAGATGCTGCCTGCCCGGCTAACCTCTTCTATGGAGAGCTTGAGCTCAAGAGCATGACTGCATGCACCCAGGTTAATTATGTACAAGTAGAGCACACACAACAACAGAAAATATTATTAAAGCTTTCAATCCAGCTGCCTATAGGGAAGAACACAGCCTTCCTTTCTACGCTTGAAGTAGGCAACACACTCTGCTGAAACCAATAAAGCCCTTTGCAACTACAGGTGGTAGTAGTTACTGTGCTAATGCCGTCTTGTGTTTTCAGTGCATACAATGCAGACGATAGTTACTCATCGCATAATCTGTTGATGTCACATGCACTTTTCTGAGGTAGCAAAGCAAGCGAGACCAGGCTAATTGTTAATGTTGGTGGTAGTAATCTTTTTTTTTCAGTTTCACAGTAATCACCATTCTTATTTTCTATCAACATTATCACCATCATTGCAATTCATATAATCATTGTATTATTAAATGAAATGGAGGCAGACTGTGCTTTATTTCCTTAGATTCTGAATGAACGCAGGTGACCCCCATTAATATACATTTCTGCATGTTAATTGGTGTCTGACAAGAAGCTGCCTTGATGTGCCCTGAAGCACAAACCAAATTGCACATTCATAACTTGTACTGGGACTGAGGTCGTGACAGGGTCAAAATCATTGAAGGGTTCATACTTCACAAGATTATCTTTATTCTAAATATCACTCTCCTCATAGATAATTCATTTCAGTTTGCTAGTGTTCTCTCAGTGCACCCAGAATACGTGTGGTTGCAGGCCCGAGAAGAGAGCCGCATAAGATAAAAATGTCAGGCCCGTAGAAACCACTCACAGCTGCTTCACCACTCCTGGATGAGGGGTCAAAGTTCAAGATTTCACATGCTCATCTTTCTGTGTTTGAAGTGTGCATTATAGGCTGTGGATCACTTGGAAAAACCACAAATTAATACGGTGGAATTACTTCAGTAATTAGATTAGTTGTATTTCTCAGGATAATCGGCACTCAAATATAAACTCTAATCAAGATTTGTGTTGTTATGTTGTAATGACTTTTCTACCAATTTATTTTTTCCCCATTTTTTAATTATGACCGTTTTGTGAATGCACGCGTTATGCAGCTGGTGCTTGCAGACAAGGAACAGTCAACACAGTCGATAAGAGGAGTCAATATTGGGCGGATTCTGCTGTCTAGAACCATCCCTCCTGGGGTGATAGTGTCCCAGCCACATTTGGCACAGGAAGGGTCAGAATTAGAAACCAACCAGTGGGTCACATCACTGAACTGAGAATTGTCCGTGGTTATTCCACCTAAGACCCCTCAATATAGTCTGGGTGAGAAGCCTAGTTATTACTTAGAGGCAGCATTGAAACAGTTTGATAGGAATGTTCTTTTTCCATGGAAAATCCAAACGCTTTTACAAAAAATGGGAAACTCTCCTCATCCCACGTGCAACACTGACCTTTGCAATGCATGAAAAATACAACTGCAGTCGCTCACGCATCAAATGATCCGTCAGGGACAGCAAGTTAAAAGTGTAAATAGCATATTTACTCTACTCTTGGTTTATAGCAGAGGTTACAGAGGCAGGACAGGAGAGCGCCTCAGCAAGCTCCATTGATTTGCGGCTGGTTATGTTTCCCATCTCTGCATCTCTTCCTCAGCTCCGTCTGCTCCCACCGTGCGCAGCGTTTCCAGGGTGGGAAGGGAAGCTTTGCCGGGCAGTAAACACGAGGCCTCTGCAACTGCATTAGACAAAGATATTTAGGGTTCCAAGCACGTAGTGCCTGAACCTGATTGTTTTTTTTCTGAAATTCTTACTTACATTCATTCTTTTTCTCTGATCAAAGTAACTGAAGCTCAGAAATCATACATATTTGCCAGATGGTAGCGCTATTACACATATATTTACATTTTGGTCCATAATTTCCATACCACAAGCCAAACTGATGCCAAACTTCATACTCACATTTGGGCATTCCACATTGAGACTACCCATGCTCACAAATTCTGATTCACCACCATCTTATTTAAATGCAAAAGTGTTTTTTCCATTGGGCTTTTTTATTATCAGTACTATTTGTGTCACTGTTCATGTACAGCTTCAGGAGACTCATAAACATACTATAAACCATCCCAATCTCTTGAACTGTTTTGTCACTATTAACAAATGAATGTGCATATTCTGCACAATTGGCCAGAATTGTTTGACAGCCAGTTTGATCTTTGTGAAAGGTGGTAGATATGTTAACCTAAGTGGTTTAACTTATATGATTAATTTAAAACAGTCAGTGTGAGGGTGCTACAGGTGTTTCTTTTTACGCAAATGTCCATTAACTTGATGAAACTCGTGTGAGACTGAGAGATGGCGCCGTTGATGTTCTAATTTGTCAATTCAAGTCCCGGTGAAACAATCTCTATGTTATGAGTTTCCTGTGGAATCAGAATGATGTTTATGCAAGTAAAACCATTTAGTGTTCGATTAATGGAGAGATGAGCCACACTTCATTGGTCCCAGGCATAGAAATTGAATTGTCAGATTTGATCCAATGGCACTGTCCTCCTACATTGCTGATTTTTAAAAATTTCTGACGGCCTTCTGTCAACAGTTATATGATATGTCAAACAGTTCATAAAAATGTACGGATTGATCTGATGAAATGGCAATGTGTAAATTTCAATAGAGTTTGATCAATATTCCTCAAACTGCTTACTTATACTGTAATGTATAGACAAAGATAATACCTTTGAAGCCATGTTTAAATTGACTGATGGAGATTAATATATAGTTATGAGGCTTTCAACATAGTTAGGACTGTCACAACACTTACAAACCCCCTCTTTCCATCGCACAATGTAATTCAAGTCCCAAAGCTGCCATGTCCGAGACCTGAACAATCAGCAAACAAGAAACTACTAGTGCAATCAGGATGATTTTTATAACCCCAAACATGGAAATTCACATGATGTGACAGGTAATTTGATAAAACATGGATTATACAACTGACTTCATACTTCACACTGCTTCATATCTTGCCCATATCCATCTCAAACATTTGCACACACATTTACGTTTCTCTTGAAAATCCATATAGGGTCCATGCACAGTGCTCCACACAATGGACTTCTTCTCCCACTCTGAGAGAGTGAGAGTGAACGGAAGCGTTCATGCACACTGAAACTATGAAAGTGTATTGATCGGTTTCTGTGAGGCTTGTCTTTGTGAGCACACTGGTGTATTAACCAAGCTCATCCTCATTCTGAACTCACCTCATCCCTGCCAATCGCTGGATCATCTCGAATGCCAAATGTAATGGAAGTCAAACATTCACTAATTCCCATGGCAAGCCCAGCCATGCCTCCTCCTTTCACTTGCATTAACCACTGCCCCCTATAATTTCGTAAATGATGCATTTTTAAATAATAACTGAGAGTCCAGCTAATCCAGAAGGTTTGTAAGCTCCCCTCACCTTTTTTCGACCTGTGGGTAGTAGTCTTTCCAAGCTCCACCACTAATGAGCAAAAGTAGGAGTAAGGAATTTAAGGTTATTGCTGCATTCCATTTCCAGTTTCTCATTAAATTAAAGTTTTTGTTTTTCTACACATTCCAGACTGCCTGCAATCTGTCTTACCGCTCTTAACAGCTGAAACCAGGAGCTACAAAGCGCTGGTCCTCAGAGGCCTCTTCGGCCGCATACCACTGCACCCTCTTCGTTATTTTGAATTGCTTGTCCGCAGGTGCTTGTATTGAACAGGCGCAGCGCAAATGCAGCCCCGTTGCCGCGGTTATGAGAACACTGTTTCCTGTTTATGGTCTTTATTTTCCTCACTGCCTGCCGAGTGGGAGAGGGAGCGTATTACAGCCCTGCTGGGGCCGGTGGGTGAGGATCCTGAGCCGAGGGTGTTCATGGTGAGCCTGTTTCCAGCCTTGTGGGCAGCGCGGCTGCACTCGCTCAGTCCCTCATGGGGATGGCAGAGGCGGGAAAATCTTCAGAATTTGCCTCCCATCATAAGGTCACCCTCAGGAGCACTGTGCGGACTGAAGACATTTCTGATTTTTGTTTTTGACACAGCCAGCAGACTGCAGCTGCGTTGGTGCCATTAATATTTACAGGGTACAGCTGCCACTGTAGCTGCTGCTGAAGATTATTTTTGGTGTTCTTGGACGCATCATAGATTTCTTTGCCTCATAGCATCTCTGGGGCCTCACCCTCCAAAGTGTAAAAACGCACAATGAGGTCAGGTGATCATGACATAATTTACCAGCGACTTAGTCATTAATTGACCAATTTAATACTGGTGTAAATCAATATTTTCTAATATTTTCATTAATCTATTCAAAATACAATATCCTTCAGAATCCATGAAAGAGTAGAATAAAATTGAATGGTTTCACACATTCATACAGCACATGTGGAATTATTATTGAGAACATTGGCAGTAAAACCATTGAAACATGCATATTGACAGCATAGTATGTATCTGAAAATAATTTCATGTAAACGCTTTAACATTTTTTTAAGAAATGTACTTGCTTTCACAAAGCATTTAAATGCTAGAAAATGTTACACAGCATTGAAATGCAGTATTCAGTTACATCAAAATGTAATTTCAAATGTAATTATTGCTGTCTGAAATCATATTTGACCCAGGCCTGTCTGGTGCAGTCTAATTTAGCTAAAAAAAAACAGTTGGACTAATTTCTTGCCCTCTGTGTAAATCAGGGCTGCCTACCCCTGTTCCTGAAGATTCGTAGGTAATGACTGTCTTTATGTCGGTATGAGATTGAAATGGAATGAAAAAACATGGGTTAACAGCTGGAGTGAATCACTCTTTAAAAGGCACTTGGCAGATGTAAATATTCCCTTTCATGATAATGTCACTGTGATATCCACTTCACCCTTTGACCTGAATAAATGCGTCCTCATAGGTATCAGGAGATAAATTAAAAGTGAAATCACAACAGAAGAGATTAATGTAAGGAACTAAGGATTCAAATGACCGAATGCATTCAGGCATAATGTGACTGGAAGCATGTTGTTGACATGGGAATAAATTACTTCTATTCAATCTAAGCTGTGTGGCTTTTTATTTATTTTTCTCTTCATGTTACTGAGGAAGCAATGCTTTGCATCTATATTCCAGAAAACACTTATTCCATAATTCAAATGGAATTATTTTAAAATCAGTGTCAGTTTAAAAAAAATGTTTACTATACTTTTTGTAGTGTACTGTACATTAGCTTGAAACTAATGTCAGGTTCAGAGAAGGTGCATGGTAAATTATCAGGTACTTATAACATAAAAGTTATTTGAATGAGAAATAAAGTGTTTCTCATTTTCCCTGCACCTCAAAAACCTTCCTAGTGGAAATGTCCCTGTCACCACCGCATATGGTCTCAGCTGGGGATGCACATCCTGTTCTGTAGAATGTTAGTCTCATAAGCATCTTGGTGTAGATTAGCCCCAGTAGGTGTTGTGTGTCACTCAGCTACATGACCTTCCACAGCAGGAAGAATCAAAGTGATTTGGTACATGAATCATCAATTCACTTCCTCCTCCAGCCATACGTATGTAGTGCGTAATGCCGTTCTATATTTATTACCACCTCAAATGATAACAAATCCAGTACTGAAAGTTTAAGTGTTCAGCAAAGTGATTCATTTGGAATTACTGGCAGGAACAAAGGCAAATCAGTGACCTGGTACAATGTTAGAATTCTCAGCACCACAAAATCCTGATTTAGTAAGCAATGGAGGAGGGAAAACACAGAATGAATTTTGTTAGTTAGCCTTTGTGCATAAGTATTTTTATTATATCTTTTAATGCATACATGAAACCATGGAAATTGGGAGGACAGAGTTTTCAATAATAATAATAATAATAATTATTATTATTATTATTATTATTATTATTATTATTATTATTAGTAGTATAATTATAATAATAATGAAGAAGAATGGAATGCTCTTATAGAGTACATTTTTTCAGTCTCCAAGCTCTTTACCATGAAACTCAACCACTACCAATATGTAATACGCACCTATACGATACCTCAGCCATTTTGTGTCCAAAGGCCCACTACACACCAAATGAGGTGGAGAGGGAGGAAATAATAAAGTCATATACAGTATGCTGAAGAATTTTTAGGTGGCCAGACTGAGGCAGTCGGTTTGGAAATTCAGCAAAGACACAAGGGAAACCCCTGCTTTTTTTTAATGATCACAGTGAGTAAAAACCTCAGTGTGACATTTCAACTGAAATATGGCTTCTTCAGCTTTACAGTGTCCCTGTGACTTCATAGCAGCATTGGTTCTCTGCTTAGAGCAGAAGGAAACTGCCCCCTGCTGGCCAACCAACACCACTTCCAGAAGAAAATTCTTTTTTTTTTTCTCCCCAAGTCTCCACGGGTGATATATACATATGAACTACCTTGTGCAATTTAGCAAGGCTGTCTGAAATTTCTGGGAGGATAATTTAATTTTTTATCCACAATTTGCTTTATTGCCGGTTTTAACTTTGACACAGCTGCTATGAAAACCGGGACAAAACAGAAACATAACGTGAGCATCAGAGATTATAAATTCAAATTGCGCTTGAACATCATTCTCATTTCTCTGAATTTTCAGGTGTGCCGTGTCTTGTTCTGAAATCAATAACCTATAATTGCCATGCTAATTGGGATAGAATGAACTTTAAATAGCAACAGCGTAATTAAACTTTTTTTTCGACACAACACCTGTCTCCATTTCACAAGTAGCACAAAATAATGAATCTACTTTCACAGAGTTTCACAGAGTCACTCTAATGGAAACAGCTGCTGAGATATATCACTTACCTGCTCCAGCGAGAGGAGCTTTTTTCATATTCATTGAGCTTTTCTCTGAGCGGGAGACCGTCCATCACGGTGATGGATAACCAACATTTCATTAATAAATATTTTAGGCTGTGCTACTCAGGTAAGCTTGGCTTGACACTCTCATAGCCAGGGCAGACCAACAGTAAGCTGCAGCGTCAGCACACCCAAATTAACATAAAGCGACTACATGTTGACTGCCCTGATGGAATCAAGAAGAACAGTTTTCATGCTGCTGCATGCTGCTCCCCCCCCCCTACTGATTATTCCTTACAAGAATATTTCTGTCAGCAGGTACAGTCTGACCTGCAACCCTATGTGTACAGCTCTCTCACATTACTTGTGATTAGCAAATGAGCAGTGAATTGGATAGGATTTGTTATATTTCATTGACTAACATTGATAAGATTATATTGCGACTACTATCTTTACAGACTGTCAAAATCCAATGGGATCCATCAACAGTAACACAATCTGTCCAGAAATTCAGCCAGTCGGGGAGTCAGAGTTCAGAGATCACGCTGCTTTCTGCCCTTTCCTTCTAGCACAGTGTCCTGGTCTCTACAGATAGACAGGGGCCTCAAGGGGCCTACCCACCTGGCTTTGTCAGGATCTCCCAGGCCCCCAGAGCCAGTTCACAGGCATCTCAGCATGCCTGCTCCTCCAGTCTGTCAGCAGCATTCAAGGACACGTCACACACCCTTCACCTTCACGAGCAGAGCAAAATTTAAATTCAGTAAACACGAGAGCAGAAACACAGGATGACCTTGTGGCCCCAGCCAGCTCTACTGTACTCGTGATGACTCCATCAATCAATGTGAAGTGAAGAATGTTAATATTCCCACAGAAGGGATTTATCAAGCGTTCAGACATCTGTCAAAATCTTGTTGAGGGGTCACATTTTTCAATTTATCAGTGAAATGATTCGTTTCATTGTCCTTGGGTATGAATACGTATTACTAGATGTGATAGGTCTACCTTTCTGGGGTTTTATTTATTTATTTATTTTAAATAATTCTTCCAGGAAACAGTAATGATAGCAAGAGGTTTCCCACAACAAAAACATGTCCAAGAAAATATCAAGAAATATATCTAAATTAGTATTTTGAAATAACTGTCTGTAGGTTTGCTTTGGACAAACTGCACTGTCTCCAGGGCTGTGGGCATACTGGTCTGTCAAGATTTTCTCATCAAATGGCCATGGATTCTGATAAGATAATGATTAATATGTAAGGCTCATTGTTTTCAGTTTGACCCATTTTCACCAAAAAGTTTAAATTGATTTTCACACAGATTCTGTGGTTCCATGCATCAGACCAACTGAAAGAGAATTTCTTTGAATTTCTTACAAAAAATTTCTTTAACTTATGGTTGCGTGATCTTGCCATTCAAGTGTGAGTCTTGTTGTCTGAAGCTGAGGGTATTTCAAGGCTTTTATACCCTACTTTGTCTCTTTTTGTTGATAAAAATGTGCAGTTATAGACTCACTCACTCACATTTATCTGGAAAAATAGAACTGAATACATCAAAAGGAATACAATCATTAAAGGGTGTTCATATGGTTGCTTCAATGCCTTAAATCTTTATATAATTTTTTTAACTAATTGAAAAACATTGTCTTGATTGATTTTTTATAAATATGGTGGACTAAGGTTTTTACTTTCCTGTAATCTTAATTGTTACAATCTCCCTATTAAAATGTCTAACTTTCATAAGCAAACGTTGGACGCATTTAAGTTGGCATTTAAACACAGTTTTTCTCCACGCTCTAGCATCTTGTGGAATAACCAATATGTACAGTTCAGACACAGAACAATGTTTTCACAGGACTGGCATGATAAGGGAATCATATTTATAGCAGACCTATTAGATGTTCAAGGGGAAATTTTAGTTCAATTTTAGTTAACTTTTTTTAGTTAAAAGAAAATTAAAATCAGAGACTATTTTCTCCTTGTAGGAGAGAGTTGCACAATATGTAAATGTTGACGCTCCCATTCTCCTCTAACATCCTGACTGGGCCTAACCCAGTCTCACACGTTGCGATTATTGCAATAAAATTGAATTACATGGGGTTTCTAAAGGAAATGACTGCATTCACTAGTACTGTTTATATCAGCTTTCTGCTCATTTTGAATACATTTGACTGCATCCTGCCACTAAGTGGATTACAGCGGGACACATTATCTTTTTTTTTTTAGAATTCAGATGCAAGGAAAACCACTCAGTCTAATTTTCAGTTTATTAACAGAACAAAGGGGATTACAGAAATATCATTTTCTTGAAGCTGTACTCCAACTCACAATGAATGCTGATAATGTGAATGTAGATTAAAAAGAGGTCCCGCTGTTCGGTAAACATAGCATAGTCGTGCCGGGGGTGAGCGACAATTTGAGAAAATAATGAAACCAACTTGTGTCCCCATTACAGCTATTCAAAATGCGGGACTCAGTGTACAGTGATGTGAAAAAGTATTTGCCCCCTTCCTGATTTCCTCTTTTATTGCCACTGTATATGTGTGCTCTTTCGTCCACTGCAGAGGACATGTAAACTGATGAGAACTGACCTGTCTTTGGACCACAGCCATGCTGCCTAACAGAATAGAACTGAAGGCACTGCATGAACCATTGCCAAAACCCCAACCAGAAAATCAGCTGAGTGCAGCTGCATTCTCTGTGAATGAAACTGATAGCAGCAGAACAGACTGTTGCAGAGTGCATTTAAACCACTCCTCAAGGTTCTTAAACTCCAAATGAAGTGGGAGGCCTGCAGCAGTGGATATTGTCCTTTCAGGTAAACACAACTGCCCTGGCATCCAACCCCACACTGCTGTTGTGCTACTCTGACTCTAAATGAGGAAGAATGAGGCTCAACTCATGTGACCCAGAAAAGTCACAATCAGTCAGCAGGACGGGGGTTCCATTACTGTATCAGCAGATGTCCGTTGAGGCTGTGTGATGGGCCTGGCAGGCTCCGTGGATGGGAAGGGAACGCACTACCGGGCCCAGATGCGTCTCCCATATTTCCTTTGGGGGAGCGATGCAGAGGTCACAGTCTCGTGTGCAGAGAGAATTTAGAAAATCGTCATATCTTTGTGTCAGCATCCCCAGATAAAGTTAAGACCCAGTGATGGAGGAATGTCCCCCATCCCATGGATTACGTTCACACATTTTACAAACAATATGTGGGTGAAGGCTCTCAGAATAGTTAAAAAAATAAAGTCAACAGATCCGGATCTGTACTTTCCAAAGCTGCTCATACCAAAATCATAGGAGATCATAAAACCTTTCCACTAACCTTTCCACTGTTCAAAGCCATCATTGCTAGTGTCTGATAAAATATCTGATAATGTACAGTAATTTACAAAGATGTATTATGTTTTTTTTTTTTCTTTTGCTTGTTTTTTTAGTTATTTCTTTTTTAAATCTTCAGCCCAGGGCCCATGGGGTTTTAATCTGGTATTGCATAGCAAGCAAATATATTTCAATATATGATGGAGTGGGTGATGGAGTGCTATCCACGTGATTGTCACAGAATGGTTTACACAACAATGACTATCTTTGCATTTCAGCTACAGTATTAGAATTTTCTCTTGAGAGTCAATATTTTAAAAAAAAACAGAAAAACGGGGACAAGCTAAATGGAAACAAGGGTTTGTGCATTTATTTCATCCAAAATTATATTCGCCAAGATTGCATTTTTTAAAACAATGGATAAGCAAGCTCTTGCTTTTGCTCTTTTGGTGAGTGAGCGACAACACAAGCTGAAAAACAAAAGAACTTCTGGGAAGTCATATAACTGTGGGTGTTTTGAAATGGCAACAACCCATTTCTCCTCCATCTGCATCTGTGTGTGTTTGTGTTCACACAGAGAAACAGAAATAGCCAATGGCAGTATAAGGTCAAATACTGTGTGATTTAAGACAATACAAAACACCTGTTTGCCATAGATATCCTTATATTGTCAATGTGCTTTATGGGATTGGGCTACTCATTTGATGGTAAAAACTGCACAAATTTTCTAATGGTCAGAATTACAATTACAGTAAAGCTGAATAAATCAAGAGAATGTGCTGTTAAAGTTTCAGCCAGCAAACAAGACATGAGAGGCATATTTGCCATTTCAATGATGATCTTTTACACCCCCTTTCAAAGTTAAATTTTAAACATTACAGTCTTCAAATCCCTGACTAGAATTCAAGATTACCCCTTATTTTTCAGAAAGCTCTCCAAAGAGGAAAGTCTCTTTGATAAATCATAAGATGTAAGCAAAACAAATTTGTTTTTTTTCTCTATTGTGTCTATGTAGTTTTACTTTGTTGTTATTTTGAACATTTTATGTAGACTCCTTTGGCCCTTGGGCCAGTGTCTCTAAGGGCTCATGTTTAATTTAAAAAATACACACTAAGAGTTAGTTGTTTCTGCTTCTAAGTTCCCATACAAAAAAATTCCACACCCTACCTATATCATTCTAAAAAACTGACTGAAAACCATGTTTCACTCCTTTCAGAAAATAGACTTCAAATTCATAATATGCTTATTTGGTTTTGAGCAAAAGGTGACATCAGGACTTGTCCCCAAAACAATTGTGTTGTACTTACTATGTTTACTATGGACCTGCAGACCCGAATCATGTAGCATATGGTGCTGCCCTGTATTTTGATCCCACATTAGTTTAGTAACAATAGCTCCTTGCAGTATTTCAAACGAATTTGAACCCAGGGGAAAGACTGCACCAGCACCTCTGCCTGTTGTTGCAGCTTTCCCAATCTGAAACAAAATGGTGTAGCTGTGGGTCTTGTTCAGAGTAATGATTTGGGTGTGGCGCTTGTTTCAGGAAACCGTACTGTATTCTCTGTGAGACCCAGCCAGGTTAAGGTCATTCTCTAAACAGAGATAAAAAGAAGGAAGAGCGTGTTAGGAGTGGTAAGCAGTAAACAAGCCTCACATCAGCACACAGTGTTTGTCAGCGAAGGCTCTCGGTCGCCTGAGCACACTTAGTGTACCGTTTCAGGCAAGGCCCTGGCTGTTTTTTAAGTTTCAGGCTGTCACGGAGAGCCACTTGGGACGGCGCTGGTAATTGGACTGTGTGCGTCCAATAGGGCTAGAGCTGATAACCTGTCCCCTGCCAAAGCCGAGCTCGACATGCATGAACAGTTCGTATAATTGAATTATATTAAGGATAATTGACACTTTCACGGAGATTGATCGAAAAAGGCCAACAGCATCGATAGCAAACAAACAAAGACGTATAAAAACTTTGTGGAAGAACCAAAGTAACCGGCCATAATTTTTTAACACTTTTCCTGACATTATTTCCATTTAGTAACACTTGAGAATACAGTGCCGGTTATAATGGGTAATTAAGTAGGTTTTAATAGCTACATTACTTTCTTAATAATAATTTAATTGATTTAGTGCTAAATAAATATGAAAGTTGTGTTTCAGGGTTGCTTGTTTAGATTAGGTCAAGATTTTTCAGTCTAGCCACTATTAACAAATCTAATAGCTATAACTAATATTTTTAATCATGCTAAACGTGTTTATCAACAATGTATGAAGCCTTTATAACTAGCATATTCTTAAGAGTACCTTTTGATTAGTTTCTCTTCCAGACTTTCAGTTTTAGATTGTACACTTCTATTCTGTTACCGACTTGTATTTATGAGGAATTAAATGCTCAGCTAAACAGTTTTTAAAAAATCGGGCCAACCAGGCGACAATTCATTACTCAGAATCACAGCCATTTTTTGATTATGTTCTGAAGCTTATATCTATCTTCCTTCATTATTTCAACTGGACAAAGCCATGAGACGCTGGTTGCCCTGCCTTTTGGCTGGAACCAGATACTAGAGCTCTGTGGTGGCAGCCACACATGCTGCTGCAGTGCCTCGTCCCAGCCTTGCCCTGACCATTTCATTCCTCAGTCCACCATTTTCCTCCGCAGAAAATGTTTGTCTCACTCCCACCATTGCTTTCCCACACTTCCGCAAAAGCTGGGACTAACTGACAGACTGCCGACTGTGACTAATCTACACGCCTGTCATGTGATCAGTCACATCTGTGATCATTACTGAATGTCGGCATCCACACAGAGCTCTCTTATCAGCTGTACGCTTCAGAGGAAAAGCGGGTCTTTTATGCGGTGCCGATATGCGTAGGCAGCCGGAAGTTTCCATGGCAGCAGAAAACAGAGAACAGACTGCTTGGCCACTGCTGATAACAGCAGATCAGCACAGGAAACTATTTTTAATGTCACTTTGCTACGCAAGAGCATGAGGCTACAGTGGCCACCGCGTTGTAAATAGTCATGACATAAGCGATTCATAATCCCGCTCGCTTACGTGCATGTAAATGACACTGCAGTATATGCACTAAAGCAATGGATCTCTGCAACTACTCAGCATTATTTCCAATGCAGGGTCATTTAAATGAAGTGAATACACAATGAGACAACCGTTTTCACTGATGAGCCAACTAACCCACCCAATAATTACCCCAGGGCTTTTATAAACAAGTCAGCGCTTTCTAGAAAGGGAAATTAATTGATTTTAATTAACAATGTTAATATATTACTGGAATTGCTAATGCAAAAGAGCCAATTTGCATATTGTCTGACAGTACTTTTTTGAAGAACTGGGCCTGTGTACAGCAGTCCCATAGGTGAGACTAGTTGTGCTACTTCATGGGTAAGACCTTGGGACAAAGTAATAAACTTTCCACCGTACCTGTGCATTTGGAAAATACAGGTCATTATGCACGTTGTGTCAGTGTGTACAGTTACTTAAACATCTATAAATGTCATTTTTACTGTGAGAAAGATGTGTGTCACAATAATTTACGCCCCTGAATTTAATGCTTTGTGCAGCCTCTCTCTTCCCAAGATCACAGCACTGAGTCTTCTCTTATAATGCTTGATGAGGTGGGAGAACACATATAAAGGGATCTGAGATCATTCCTCCATACAAAATCTCTCCACAGATCCTTAATAGGTTTCTGCTTGTCAGCATGTCTCTTCAGCTCATCCTACAGGTTTTCAATGGGGATTATGTCAAGGGACTGGGATAGCCATTGCGAAAGCTTAATTCGGTGGTCAGTGAACCATTTTTGTGTGGCTTTGGAAGTACATTTTAGATAATTGTTCTGCTGGAAGATCCAACCCAGTTATAGCCTTGTGGCAGAGGTAGTTTATGTGATGTTTAACTCAAGGCACTTGCATTTGTGATTTGATGGCAGCAGAGGCTTTCTTCTGGCAAGACTTCCAGATAGATTGTTGGCATGGAGGTGGCATCTAACTGCAGTTTTGGAGACTTGGTGACCCCAGGATGCAACCGACTTCTACAAATCCAAAACTGTGATCCTTGGAGGAACCTTTGCCTCTCGAATCATTCTCCACACTGGGGGTAAAACCCACTTCAGTCCTCTTCCAGGTAGGTTCTTCACAGCTCCAGTTGTTCAAAACTTCGTAATTATTGTCCTAATAGTGGATATGGGTATTTTCCGATGCTAATCTATTTTTGTACCCATTGCGTGATTTGTGAAGGTCACAAACCTTTTGTCTCAGTTCATCTGTGCATTTATTCTCTGATCTTAACCATGTCGATGGATGACTAAGGCTGCAATCACACCGGATGCCTTTGTAGGCTTGAAAATGCTTGGTGCACAACCTGCCTTGATTTTATGAAGCCTCCCCTGTAAAAAAGCTGGAGGAGTCTTTTCTGCTGTTGCTAGGCAACCACACTACGCTCCTGTCAATCGCTTGGCTGACATTGTTAATGTCGTTAACGGCATTAGTAAAATTATTTCACCAGAAAGTCTGCTCTTTTTGTGAAAAACAAAACAACTTCTGGGAAGTCATAACTGTGGGTGTGCTTAAATGGCAACAACCCATTTCTCCTCCATTTTCTTTTTTTTACAACAGAACCTAACAACAAAAATAAAGTGTTCACCATTGTTTTATAAAATGAATTTTCTGCGGTCAAATTTAATGTGATTGGACTGAAGAAAAAAGAATAGCCCAATTCTAAATTGAGCCCACTGGACTCACAAAATACAGACTTTATTGGCGTATTTCCGGGGACAGATGAGTGCACGAGTGGACGAGGGTTTGAGGGCTATACAAAATGGTGAAATAGTGCCTCCTAGTTTGACTTAGCATAGGTTAGGTCAGAGGAAAATGTGTACTGTGTGAACTGGACTTAATGTGTCCATGCCTATGAATAACTGTTACATAATGAGTATTGTATATTATCGGACCTGTGTTTTGTGGTTGTTCCAATGACCTTCGGTATACGTTATAGTATGTCGCTTTGTCAATGCCAGGTAAATGTAATGTAAATAAGAAAGACTTTTGACATCTCCCAATATGTGACGTGTCGCTGTGAGACAGAGATGGAGCCTTACTCAGATATATATTACAAGAGAGGAAGAAGAAAATCATCCACCAAAAAAGCCAAAATGTAAAAAAAAAAAAAAAAAAAAAGATAAATAATTAATTAATGAAAATAAATATTGCCATTTTTGTTCCCTCCATACATCCACCACCTGAACCAAAGGACCGTATAAGAACTTAGGAACAGTAAATTGCCAGAGGCTGTGCTGACGAGTGTTGCCGATCATTCTCTTTTTACAGAACAGATTAACATAAATGGGTTTTATTGACTTTTGAAAAGAAAATTACATAAGGGGGGGCATGTGAGAAGAAAGAAACTATGACGTTTTTTTATCGCGGGTTCATGCTGTGTCATAAAATTACAGTATGAATAAGGCTGGGCATAATTGTCAGGGAAAATATTAGCTAATGGAGCAATCATAGCAAAGCTTTTCAAAATCACCGAAAACTGAAAAAAGGCAAAAAAATCTCAGATCACGTGTTTTATTTTAAAAAATCTATTAAGTTAACCAATATATCATGTGCAGCAGTGGAAATGATAACATGTGCAACTGTTTTAACAGTAGCCTAATAAGTAGCCTAAAAATACATATAACCGAGCTCACAATTTATATAATAATAATAATAATAATAATATTATAGACAACCATAACAGTACTACTACTACTACTAATAATAATAATAATAATAATAATAATAATAATAATAATAAATATTTTGGATCAGTATACTTGCTGCCCCTCCGGCTACGGCATGCCATGACAAATTGGGCAGCAAGAGGTGTTGCAGTAAATTGCATTTTAATTAAGAACTATTTATCACAATATGAGATAAAGTTCACCTCTGTAGTATTATGACTACATGTTTGTTGTTCTTTTGGTAACCATGTTTTTTGGGTCTCCCACTTTGCAGTGACTGGACTGTGGTCCCTGAGCGTGTACTTTTGTTGCTTTATATCTCTAGCAGTGAAGAGATACTCAGCCCATCAATAATCTATTTTTAGGGAATTCTATTTTGTGTTGTGTTTTGGATTATATGTTCCAATGTTTCAGAAGTTTTTGCTTTGTTTTTATAATTTGATTTCCTCTAATGAGTGGTTGCTTTGCAGTGCTGATATGAAGCTGGTTTTTAATAGTTGTTGACGGAGGAGGCTTTTTTTGTGCTGAGCTCTTGGGTTTGCTTTAAATTGCAAAGTATCATGGGGATTTTCTCTCTCATACACTTTTCTGTCAGTGAAGCCAGCCTTGGAGCATAAATGGATGCTGTAATTGCAGAGTTCCGCCTCCTCAGGTCTCCAAGTCCCACTAAACAGCCGAACAATGTCATTACGGCTGTCACCGAAGCAACACAGAATAATGCAAACACCACTCCTGAGAACAGTAATCCAAACATTTGTTGTGAGCTAGCTTTGGCAACGGTCGAACAAAAGCTTTGCACTTGAAGGTTGTGGGTTCAAACTTAACCGGCATTTCAGATTTATCGCTTAATGAATGTATGGATTTGTGTTTTTTTACTATTTATTCTACAATTATTTATTTATTTATTTAGCTTTTCACCTATAGATCTTAGCAAATAGGACATTACTTGCTGAAAAAAGTAACTTCCATAACTGTGTCATTATCTGGGACAAATTCAAGTGCTTACAGTTGTTCTCACACATTGAGCCAAAGTGTTGGATTTTTACGGAAGTAACTTCATAACTTCAGCAATATTCCACTATTCACCTTCAGTGCCAGACTGAGGGAAGTCCAAATCACACATATTGAACTAGTAGTTGTAAAGAGTATGTGAGATCTTTAGATTTGCGATTGGTACCACACCTTTCAAGCTGGCTGCTGAATTAGTAATTGATGGACAGTTGTTTTTAGTTCACTATAGGAGTCTAGACCTGGCCTGCCTCTATAACCTCTGTACATAATCCCACCACAGCCATGCAAAATAATGTCACCTGTCATGTATGTATAATCCTGTGACCATGCTTATGCATTTATGGTACCTAACGAACATGAATAATTGAACATGTTTATCTGAAGCCAAGCGCATGAGTGACTTGGCAAGTTTGTCTCATTTGCTCTCTGAGGATGCCATTTAAACATAACATTTCCAGTCTGAAATATAGGTCAGCATTAATGTGCAGCAAAAACAGCTTCTGCAGGGGAGCTGAATACAAATACAGGAAATGTAAAGGATGATTTTTTTCATTTTGTGTTTGAAATTCCGCTGCTGTATCCTCTGTCCGACTGCCTGCATTTGATACACTGCTCTACTGGCCAACAAATTAGTGGCCCCTACTCCTCTCACTATATCCTTAACAGCCCTCCACCTTGTGACCCTGAAGTTTCCCATCTTCCACCTGGTAGTGGCTTTTGTGGAGGACTTTATCATTGGCTTAATTTAATGGGCACATTCTGCTGGATGTAAACACACACGTTCCCTCCGAATGCACGCAAACACACACAACCCCCCACCCCTGCCCCTATCCCCACCACCAAGACATGTACACTCTCACACACACCAAGCCGCAGGGCTCCTCGGTCACATCCCTGCCCAGATGTCACTCCGTGAGTGGGTTTCTGCTTCTCTGCTGGAGCTTGACTCCACAGTCCCATGGTGCCCGGTAAACCCTCCAAACCCTCATCCTGGGCACATCTGTTCCCCTGTGGGAAAGCACAAAAAAGCTCCAAGCTCAGCCAATAGTGGTTGGAGTCATTCCCCTCAAATCTGTTCCATACCACCCAAGAGTTCCTGATCCCCAGGGGTGGGGATGGGGGGTGTGAGGGGAGGGGGTGCGGGTGTGTTGCTCTACCCCCTGCCTTTCTGCTAGGGGGCCCAAGCTCAAACACCCACTAGATGGAGGCATTGCAAACAGGACTCATCCTCTGAGAGCCCAAGATTTATCAACAGGGGAAATGTTCTTTATAGATTTGAATAACAAATCTCCCCCAAAACACCTTTAGCTCAACACAGAATTCAAGATGGCTACCATATGCAGTAAATCAACAAGATTAGTGACCTGTTCAGATAGCAGCAGCATATTTTGTGGAGGGTGGTTGTCAGGTGCTAGTGCTGGTGTTAGTGCTGATAAAAATAAATAAATAAATAAAATACTATACTGTAATTAAGATTTTTACTTCAATTTGTTACCCATAGTTTTTGTTTTCTCAATACAAGATTGACAATTGAGAAAACTGAACCTAAAATCTTTCAGTTGAGACAACCTAAAAATATAGGTGGAACAAAGGTGGAATGAAGCATTTTTTTTCCCTGTGTGGGCTATTTTCTTTTGCACTTACAGGAATCATGCCCACATCTACCAAATGAATAACTGAAAAATTATTTTTACTTCACAACAAAAGCAACCTGCAGTTCATCTACTGCATCTGTCTCTATTGAATATAGTCACAGATTTTTTTTAAACTGCTGGTAAAAATTGCAATTCACATAAACCAAAATAACAACAAACACAACTACTTTAATGGTTTCGCCTCTGGTAAAGATAGGGTGGCTGGAATGGGCAAATGTTTCTTGTGCAATCTGTGTCGTTGTGATAAGAGCATGGCCCTTGAGACTCTTAGATTCTAGATGAAAATGTAATTTGTCTCCTGGAACCTGCATTCCTACAATAGGCTAAGAGTAACAAATTAAATCCAGTCTTGATAGGGGAGGTGTTGTTGGTGCTGTTTTCCTTGATTTTAAAAAGGCTTTTGATACGGTCAATCATAATGTTCTTTTATCCATACTGTCAAAGTTCAATTTCTCTACTAATGCATTAACATGGATAGAGTCATACCTAAACTCAAGAAAACAGTGCACAAGAATTAATAACACATGCTCATCTTTTTCTGACTATACCATTGGAGTTCCACAGGGATCGATCCTTGGACCAATTCTATTTAGCTTATACATTAATGATCTGCCCTTGACTTTCCCAGAGGTCCACATCCAAATGTACACAGACAGCACAGTTATTTACACCCATGCTAAAACAAGAGAACAAGCTGCTTCCAAACTCACTGCAATATTGAACAAAGTATCAGACTGGTTAACTCACTGTTGTCTTATCCTTAACGTGAGCAAAACTGTGGGAATGTATTTTTCTATCAAGAGAAATGACATATCAACCTAACATCCTAGTTAAAGGAGAGGTAATAAATATTGTTGAGCACTTCAAGTACCTGGGCATAATCGTTGATTCTAACTTAAATTTTAAGAAACATATAAAAAAGGTCTCCAGAAGTGTCAGAGCTAGCCTAATGAATTTTATACATATTAGGCATCAACTGCCTCTAGCTACTGCTAAGCTCTTTATGCACTCAATGATTTTCTCGCACTTATCTTACTGTGCTACAAGCTGGTCCCAGGCAAGAGTGACTACGCTAAAACCATTATACACTCTTTACAAACAATCTGTGAAAATTCTTGATAAAAAACCTAGGAGCTACCATCATTGTACCATCATTCAAAAATATAATTTATTGACCTTTTTTTGACAGTTTTCTTTGTTTTGCAGATATGTGCCTGATGTATAAATTAATTCATGATCTTGCGCCACCACCACTTAAACAATGAGTGTCATTCTGCAGGAACAATGCTAGGGAGACCAGGGTATCAGTCAGAGGTGACTGCTTGGCTAAATTTAGGAAAACTGCTTTCGGACAATTAGTATTTTCAGTCAGAGCAGCACATAAATGGAACTCAATTCCCACCCATATCAGAGAATGCACAAGCTTCAGTATTTTTAAAACAATACTTAAAACATGGCTCAAGATTAACCAATCATGTGATCACTGATCTAAACCTTTGTATGAAACCAACTGTTTCCAACATGGAGAGTATATAATGTATATTTTGTATGATGTTGTTTTATATGTGATGTACTGTTTGTAAATTTTGCTAACTGTATTGGTTTTAATTGTTTGTATTGTATTGTTTGTATTGTACTGTATTGTTTTTAATATCTTCCTACCCAGGGACCGCAGATGTAAAATAGCTATATAGCTAACTCTGGCCCAACAGTTGTGTTGTGCATGGCCCCTGTTAAATAAACAAATAAATACAAATAAATAAATAAGTATTATTTATTTTTCAGTTATAAAAAGAGCCATTGCCAACACAGTTATTGCCTGCATATTCAAGTTATGATTGAATCTTGTTTATATAGTGGCTTTCATTCCTTTCAAGGATCTCAAATAATAATAATAATAATAATAATAATAATAATAATAATAATAATTGCACAGCAAGGGCCGTACAACTCAACACCAACCTGCGGACATTTTGCATTGGAATGTTTGCTTACAACACAACTATATTGGAGAAGGAGAAATTAATGTAGCAGTTAATTAGGGCACCATGAGCTCAAACAGATTTTTCCGGGAGCTCTCCCATCCAAGTACTTATGGTCCTGCATACCTTGTTGCTTGACTGGAGCTGTTTGTAAGAGGTAGACTCATTTCCACCCATTTGAACTGCTGTAGTGAAGTGACATTTACCTTTTAGATGCCACATCACCAGCTGGCAGCAGCAGATTAGATAATAGGTATTTTTCAGCAGGTGCTGCATGTGTCCTGTTTGTATTGTAATACAGGTATGTGTACAGTTCTCAGAAATATACTGAGAACTAAGTCTGATAAATGTCTGCATGCAATCTGGTCTCATGGATGAAGCAGTGTAGGACCAGATTCACTAAGCTCTTTAACACTTACAAAACCTTTTAGTATGCACAACTAACAATGCAACCGATGATTGGTGCAAAACAAATACCATGACCAATCATTGGTCATGTCATTGATTTTGCATGTGCTAAAAGTCTTAATAAATCAGAGCCTTATGCTCTAATTGTGGTAAGCTATGGATGGAGCTGGGTAGTGACATTTGTACTCCTCGGACAATCTTGTGGTTATAAGCAAAAAAAAAAAAAAAAAATTCAATTTTAATGCTTTCATTTTGTTGTAAATGCCCTGAAATCAATCTGGTCCACAGTGATATTATCAGTATCTGAGGACATCCACTCCACAAGAGAAGGTAATCCCTCTCTGTAATGATTCTCCAGAACCACTTCTGCTGTTGATACAACTAGCAAGCCCTCACTGTTCAACTGGGCAGAGGCGAGAATATCAGGCACTTAAGAAAGTTTTACTAATCGCCTCTCATTCTTACCCTGTCATCCAGACAGGCTCTGTTCCACACATTTTATATTTCAGCAGGCATTCCCCCAGTATCACTACATGTACCCCTCATATTTCTCTCTCATCTTCAATCACTTGGATTTGTTATTCCATTGTTATGTGTACTGTACCTGTGACACTCAAGATCCTCTCTTTCTACCCCTCAGGATCACAGGTAGCTCTTGCTTTGGGAGAAAGGGGGCACAGGTTAATACTGTTTATACTGTCCTGAGATTGTATTTCCTTTATCTACATGTTATAAAATAGTAATGTGATTATTGACAAAGACCATCTTGTTGTGGTGCCCTTTGTTACAGTGACACAGTCACTGTGACTGAGAGGTCCTGTGAGGATAGAATGATTGCTGCACTTTCACAGTGGAAGTTTTTTCACACTGTGACATTTATCAAATCTGTTACTCTTTGTTATGGTTTTATTCTAGCATTTTTTAAATTGATGTGTCAGTTACTCACTGTCTTGTTTTTCTGTAGTTTTAATTTTGTTACAATGTCAATTTTGTCAGTTTCCACCTCCGCAACTGTATCTCCACCTACCAGGACTTTCATTCTATTTTGACAGATGAAACAGAGCAGAAAATGAACAAGCTTTCTCTGACTTCTCTTTCTCTCACTATGAGCCACAATGGGCATATGCCCCCTGAATTATTTCAGAGAAAAAGGGGAATTCAGACTGTAGAAGTCTCTAAGATTATTACTTTCTGGGGCTTTGTAAAAATCTGTGTAGTGCACAACGCGGTGACAAAAACCAAAGCATCCTGAAGAATACCAAGTACAGATAATCTTATCCTGTAATCAGACAATAGCCTCAGTTGTAATTATCATGTTTTTTCATGGAATGCAAGGTAATGACTGCTTGTGGAGTGAAGTTTATAAAGATTACCTTACTTGAACCATGCCCATGCAACATTTGCAAATGAGCACTGTCCCAAACCTGTGAAAAATTGAAATGAATTCATAATTAAATTGTACCCTGCAGCTAGACAGCATATCCATTATTCCACAAACCAGTGGTATTATGGGAAATTATATACAACATAACTTACAATGTACTTACCGATGATTCAGGGAAATGCAAATGGGTTTGTTGTGAAAGAAAAGACAGCATGTGATATGAATGCTAAATGGAAATTCTACCGTAGCGGTTCATGGAGAATTAAACTGAGATGATATACTGGGCAACTGTATTTTTTATGATCTAAAGTCTTTCTGCGAATGTGAAGCTGTACGTGTAAGCTGTAAATGTTAAAAATAGCACAGAAAAGCTGAAATCTTTCTTTTTTATTATTTGCTTATTGTCAGAGACAACCAAGGAAGCTGACCTTTAAGTGTCCCCTCAGGAAATAACCCACAGCAGGCCGCAACGACCCGTGTGACTGTTCACTATTGAATCACACTGCAGGCTACCTGCTGGACCATGAACCAGATTCAGGTGTTTCCGTCAATCAGCAGCACAGACAGAAAACCTCCTCTTCTCCAACTGAAAAAAGATGGCAGCAGATTGGATAAATGAACAGCCACACAGTGTAATACAGGTATACATTGAGTAATGGATGTGTTGCAGTTGAAGAGACCATAAAGCAAATGAACAGATAACAGGATCAGTTTCAAACTGATTTAATTAGTTTTTCTAACAGTCTCATTACTTTCCCATTTATGATACATGATCGAGAAATATAGGTGAAGAGTGCATTTTTAAAACATAATTACTCATAAAATAGAAAGATAATTCCACACAGTATAAATAAAATAATATTGTGCAAAACCTTCAGAAAAAACCTACAAAATTGCTTTAAAATTGCCTCACAAAGAACAAAAAAAGGCCTGAATGAGATCCAAGAGATCCTCACAGTCAGCAAGAACTTTAAACTCCCCGGAACATTCTCTTGATCATTCATGTTCTCTAGTCTTCAGACTGCAGTTCATCATTGTAATGTCTGCTAAGACATGCTTCTGACTGTCAAGCCCCTATCCTCAGATCATCAATTTGCTTCATTGTAAAATGCATCTATTTTAATCAGCAGAAATATAAATGTTTTATGCAGTACCTGTGCTTGCCCTGGCTTTACTGAGAGCTGATGACATGTATGTAAGATATCTACTGCCATTACCACCAATCCATTACATCACAATAATTGGTTTGCTCACAAATTGGATGTGGCACACAAATATATAATAGCACATTATCAACCAAGAAATTAAGCGACAAATCACAGAAAGAGGAAAAACACTTTAATAGCGCACTATAGCACAACACAAAAGTGTTGTGCTATAGTGCGCTGTTTGATGTTAAATAATGAGATAACAAAAATGTGCATAGACTTGATATGGGAGGTAGTGTAATATATATTTGAAGCACGGTGGTGAGGTATGCAATGTGTCTTGCTTCTGCATTTGATAGTAAAGCATACAAATCCATGAATATGTAACATCTAGAAGATTGTTAGAACATGATGACAAGTAGGAGAATGACTGGAATGGAAAAATCTATAACTGTGGGAAGAACATCACCTCGGTCACTGTGCACAGCTCTCAACTGTACAAGTTTCTATGACAACAACTAGTCCATCAGAAGAGTCTGATATCATCTCCAAAATGTGTTGTTTGTTGTGCCATTATATTGCACAAATTCATAGTAACCTTTGCACTTTGAACTGCATGTAAGCATTCAGTTTCAGCAACAGGAACACAATGCAGGTAACCTGAAGTTGATTATGTTTGTTTGTTGCTGTAGCTGAAAAATGGGCTATTTGTCTTGTTCAGGTCATAGCTACTGGTTCTCAGCCACTCAGCAAAGGCATACTCAAAGAACAAAACTATAAAACTGCCACATTCTCTTTGGATAATGTTATGTTTATGTGTGCAAGTTATATATGTTAAGGAAATGTGAAAATGCATATTCAATCAAATGAATGTATACTGTACTGCATTGCATAGCTTACTAACTATATTTTATAGTTACCCTACAGTTACCATATGTTTATATATTGCAATTCCAAGTGCTTCTAAAAACTATATTATGTGGGCCATACGCATGTTGGCCTGGGTCAGTTTTGAGGTTGAGTTAAAATCACAGCTTCCCTGTGACCCCCATGAGCTCTGTTCACCAGGGATCTCCAACAGTTTGCATTTCATCACTTGCAGCTTTACTCAATCTGAAACATGGCGTTTCTCGGGAGGGCTTAGCAGCTGGCCTTTAATCCGTAAAATGTTGGAGGTGACTCCATGCACTCAGAGGTGAAATCAGAACCCATCTTTCTCCTCCTCTTCAGTTTGAGCTCCCCCACCGGAATACAGAACATGCTCACATACCCAGTTCTGAGTCTGGAATGAAGAACAGAATTAGATCAGTGACATATGAGGTTATGAAGATGTTAGCATCCACTAAAGATGTTAGCATGCATTAAGTATGTCTGCTGTCTGTTCTAACAGCATCTAAATGGACAAATTTAGATTTAATCTGTGTCTGTATCTGTCTCTTTTAAGGGAAATGTGTTTGGAACTTGAAACTTTGAAATGCACACCAGAAAAAATCTGTTCATAATACAAAATATTAATTCTCTAAACACCATGCCACATGCACTCTAAATGCTATCATTCTACAGCCCATACCCTTCCATTGTTGGTGTTCAAACTTTCAAGAAATTGTTTAAATCTTTTGAAACAGGTGTGCCAGCTTTCATCAGATCAGGTGCGTCTTGTAGATGTGGTATCATACTCGTTTTTGTTTTGTGTTTGTTTATTTGTAACTATGGTTACAATGTATATTTAAGTAACCAAATTGAATTGGCCAGCATAGATTTTCTAGTGTCAATGGCAAAGTGAGAGGCAATCTGGTTGGCCTAAGTAGTCACACCTTCACTTCCTTATTGAGTAATTACAAGTCCTCTTTCCACTTGTGCTCTCTCCTCAGCAATGACCGCTCACAGTCATGTAACCGAGAAGAATTTAGGGAGGACATTCACATGTGAGTGTTGACCTATGACTTTGAGGGGGAGGTGAAAATTGTCACGTTGATCCAGTTTGGTTCTCATACTCTGAGCTGTAAAATTTGACATCTCTTATTAACATAACTCGTAACTAACATTACAAGTACTAACTGAGATTCTAGCCTAGATCCTGAACTCACGCTGCTCCTTTTATGAAACAGTGCATACAATCATTCAAAATACTAGTGCATAAACTGTCTGCGATGCAGCCATCAAAGCAACATTAAAAACCAAAACCTTGCATTGACCCCTGTTTAATAGGTTGGTTTTATAACCAATTAAATTCAGTGTAAATCTCAGGTGAGGGCATGTTTCTCAGCTTTGTGACTCAAATTGAATGAAAGGGATACTACAGCAGTAGATTTTAGGTTAACTCTTCAACTAAAGCAGTTGGGGAAATGTGTTCGCCTCACATTTGAGTATTTCACACCCAGTGGTGTTCTCCGTGCTTCCTGTTGTTTTTGAGAATGGAACACCCTGCCTATTGCGAAGCTGTACTACCCGTGCAGTAATAGGCTGTCATGTTTCTGTGACAGAGTGCTATTTTCAGTGTCTGAGGCAATGGAATTGGCTGTGTTACTCTGTGTGAGGTGCTTCAGCTGCAGTATACTCTTTATACTGTTAGTACAACAATGTCTTCTGCTTCAAATTACCATGAAAGTCTAAAAAGAGAGTTGATTAAAATTAAGGCAATAACCATAAATTAAAGGTGTTTAAACCAAGGTTGAGCTATAGATGTGGGTTGTGGGCTATGGGATATCAAGACAATATAACCTAGTACAGAGCACCTTGAGTCTATTAATCTTAATCCATAACCATTACTGTGTGAGAGCATGCATCCATACTTATGCCCTGGGGCTGGGTTGAAGATGTATTATGGCTTCACTTCTGCTTCCTGAAAGAATATTCCGGAAAGCTGACTCAGTCTTGTCATTAGCAGTACAGTCGCACTGTACAGTCAGCTTTCCCAGCACATTAATTGTTTCTGCTGTGAAGCTGCAGGAACATCATAACATTAGCAATATTTCAAGGTGACATTTATGGCAAAGTGTTCAGGGTGTAGTGGTGTTGAGGGTGTTCTATTTTGTTTCATCTCCACTTCATACTCACTCTTCAAATACTTAAGTCAAACATGTAAACATAATGTCAGAGAGACACAGATTTTTTTTTACATTAAACACAGATATAGTGTTTGGCCCACCCAGGTATAGTTTTAGATGAAGAGACATACATCAACACTTATGACCAGTCCTCTGAAAGGGATATTTAGACTGTGATAGCTCATGGAACCTTGAAGTGCGAGCTTGCCTAAAATACAAATGTGATGATCAATAAATAACATGATAAATATCATAATTTTGTGTTGGAATGTTGATGATGATGATGATGTGACCACCACTGCTGCTGCTGTCGATGATAATGATGACTATGATGATGGTGATGATGAGAATGTTGCTTGTTGAATAGCATTCCTCATCTGTTGGATCTCCACTATCACCTGCCTCTTCTCTGACAGGGCCTCTCGAAAAACTCATACCCCAGTAGGCTTCACTCCAACTGTGCTTTTCATACCTCACACCTTCAGGACTCTGGAAGTACAGAACCATGGCAACATGACAGACACATCTGATACATCACCAGTGCATTAAGTGAGCTCATTTCACATCGCATGTGGAAACTGAAGGCACAGCACCAGGGTGTCACTCCTCTCAGTGCTGGACAGTAATAGCAGAGATGCCACCTGCTGTGTCAGCCTGATCTCTCCTACACCTGTGAACCAATCATTCCAATTCCCATCTATGACTGTGGCTATAGGGTCACATGAAATGCACAATGACACACACACTTTAAAGCAAAGCAGGATTCAAATGTCACATTACTGTGCTGAGGCACCATTGTCAATTGCACCAATTTTGCAGACACTGTGTTAATAGGGTGATTTTCTGAGGGTTATAATAATAATAAATATTTAAAGTTTTGCTCTGACAAAGTCAGATTCAAAACAGCTCTTTGTCCCCTGTAATGTTGTTAAATGAGATTTGGTTCAGCAGCTTGTTCCTCCCTGGAAAAGTTCCACTCTTTGCACTGTTTGTGTGAAGCCACTGAATCCTTTTGATGTCCAATCCAAAATATTACCGCTTATCTTATCAAGGTGCCAAAGCTATTAAAGCAATAAAAAGTCATCAATAATTGAAAATCCTGTCATGAATAATTGAGTGTGTGCGCTCCGTTTCTCGGTGGCACAGCATACTGGCCTAATCCGGGAATAACTGCGGGGAGAACTGGCATCACAAGCCAGAGAGGAGCCCTGTGGGTCCCGCCCGCTGACTCCCAGCATGCACCACCCTCCACAAGAGCATATTAGCATCCATAAATATTTATGGTGGAGAAATTCCCACTGTTTCTGTTCCTGCTGAGTAGTCCTCTACTCCTGTTTCCACTGCTCATATCAGGGTCTTCTTTTCTTCCAGGCTAGAGACCCCTCTTAGGGACAGGCACAGACAGACAGACAGACAAAGAGACACAGATACACACACACACACACACACAGGTGCGCACACACACATGCACGTACACACACAATACTCATTATTAGGGTGACAACCTTTGAAAAGCCCAAATGCAGGACAAGAAGATTTTACAACATATAATTATGAGATTATCTGCCTTGTTGGAATGTTAGAACACATTTGAAACAGTTTGAATGTTTGTGAATGTTCTGAGCACACTGTACGATTCGAGACGACTCTTCAGAACATACATGCACAGCCGTACTCCTCGAAGAATGAGCATCTGTGGATTTTTACATGATGGTTTCTAAATGCGTGTTATTGCATTTTTTAGCAAAATGAGGGACATTATCTGGAGTTGTGAGACACTGGAGAAATTATTATAATGTGGGACTGTCCAGCATAATCCGGGACAGATGGTCACTCATCATTATTGTTTACATACATAATGTACCGCCTTCCTCCTAAGCAAACACAATCTTTTCATACCCCTTCCTTTCTGCCACTTCCAGGCTGTCTCCTTCACTGTCTGCCTCTCCTCCAGAACCTCCAGAGAATTCAAGTTTTCCTTCATGAAATGGATGGCTAATTACTTCTTTCAGCTTCTTTTTAACTAATTCATTTTTTTTTTTTCATTTGGGGATTACTGTTGAATTCTTGTTTGATTATTCTAATGAAGTAATCTTCCCCCAGTGCACCCCTCCCCACACTCGCTCCACAAGGATAAAGTAGAGCCAAACTTTCTCCTGGCTCTTGTTCATATTTAATTTCTAAAACGCAACCCGCCCTCCAGTTACATGCAGTTCAGTACAAACTCTGGTGAAAATTTCAAACAAGATACATTACATGGCCAACCATATGTGTACATCTCTAATTATTCTACTTATTGGGTTTGGCTACTAACAGGTGCATAAAAACAAGCATATAGCCATGCAATTTCCATGGATAAACATTGGTAGTAGAATGGGTCATACTGAAGTGACTTTCAACTCAGTGACTTTTAACATGGCACTGTCAAAGGATGCCACACTTCCAACAAGTCAGTATGACGAATTTCTGCCCTCCAAGAGCTGCCCCAGTCATCTGTAAGTGCTGTTATTGTGAAGTGGAAAGGTCTAAGAGCAACAGCTGCTCAGCTGCAAAATGGCAGGCCAGACAAGTTTACAGAATGGAACCGCTGAGTTCTAAAGGGCGTAACACGTAAAAATCATCTTCTCTCGGTTGTAACAAAATACATTTTTGTATATCGCGATTGGACTGTAAAGTGGTGGAGAATGAATAACGGTCTGGGGCTATATTTCATGGTTTGGGCTAGGCTCCTTTGTTCCAGTGAAGGGAAGGCTAGGAAAGAGATCTTAATGCCACAGCATACAATGACACTTTAGAGCAGTGGTCTCCAACCCTGGTCCTGGAGAGCTACAGGGTCTGCTGGTTTTCATAGTGACTCTGCACTTCATGAATCAATTAGAGCAGTTGATTACACAGTTAACTCAACTCACCTGGTGTCTAGGGTCTCAACTGGGTTCTGATTTTAAGGTGAAAACAAAAACCAGCAGACCCTGTAGCTCTCCAGGACCAGGGTTGGAGACCACTGTTCTAGAGAACTGTGTGCTTCCAACTTTGTGGCAACAGTTTGGGGAAGGCCCTTTCCTGTTTCAGCATGACAATGTCCCCAAATCGAGGTCCATAAAGAAATGGTTTGGCGAGTTTATTGAGGAAGAATTTGACTAGCTTCCACAGAGCCCTGACCTCAACCCCATCCAACACCTTTGGGATGAATTGGAATGCTGACTCTGAGCCTCATCGCTCAATATCAGTGTCCAACCTCACTAATGCTGTTGTGCTGAATGGAATCTCTGCAGCCATGTTCCAAAATCTAGTGAGAAGCCTCAGAATAGTGGAGGCTGTTAAGGCAGCAAAGGGGGGACAAACTCCACATCAATGCTTTGTAATGAGATGTTCAACAAGCGCATATGGGTGTAATGTTTTTGTGACCACATACACTACATGGCCTAAAGTACTGTATGTTTATGATATTAATGAAGCACTCAAAGTACACAGGTAAGCTCCCCAAACCAAATCCGTTAGACACCAGCCTAAGGCTCTTCATTTTGTGGACAAGGTCAGTTGTTATTATAGGGTAACCAGTAAAATTTTCATAGAAGTGAAAGAGGTTCAAATGGCTGTTCAGCTGAATTTCGGCAAATTGCATTTGTTCTCACCTAGCTATCGAAGCTATCATTACATTGGAGATTAGCCATTGAGGAGATGCTCTTATCCTGAGCAACATGCATTATTTTACAAAAAATCAATTTATACAGCTGGATATTTCCCGGGCCTCACCTGGGAGTCAAGACTTTGGAGTTATAAGGACAGGTTTTGATACACTGTTACATATACAGCAGTGAGACCATTTTCTTTAACTGGACTGTTCAAAGCGAGATGCATTATTTACACTTCACTGCTCTTCCACAGGGCTGGCACAACTACTTAAGCTTCACTCCTTTGTAAATGTCACATCAGCCAGGTGCAGTGTCTTTATTCCTCCTTATGGTCAATGTAGGACCTTGACAGAAAGCAGCGACAGTGGGATGGTGCAGAGTCAGGGTGAGCTGTAAGCACCTTGAGAGAGAAGTCAGCAGTTTCTGCAGTGACTCCAAAGCCCTTCAGTATAAGCTGACATAATATGTGCTAAGGGTGCATTAATGTTGAAATTAAGCCATATATAATGGGTACTCTGGTTTAAGAATTTAATATTAGCAATGCTGAGGCTAGCTAATGCATTGTGGTAATTTGGTTCCACAGTGGTATATAGTTAGAAGGCATTATGAGAAATGTTTTAAAACTCGACAGCTGTGTCTCACCAGTAATTACAGATTGTAGAGTCAAACTGGTCTGAACTAGGGATAATACTGTATTTCTCAGGGACAGACTGCAACCTCAGACTTGAAGTACCAGGGTAATTCTTCACAGCCTGGAGGATTTTGCTGCCGAAACGTGTGGAGAGCAGGGGAAAGACATACGCCAAACACTGAGTCAGCCTGCAAAATTTTTCAAAACACTCTTATGTGCACCCAGCAGGATAACATGTTCCAGCTCCCCTCAGGGCTGACTTCATAAAAATGGCAGAAGGCAGCAACATACACGCACACACCCAAATACGCACATGTACACATACATATACATTTATTTGTTCTTTTCTTTATTTATTTATTTGCTCAAAGTAATACTGCATTCTCCAGTCTGCTAGTGTCCAGCATTTTATCCAACTGTACAGGTAATTTCTCTCATTATTGTGAAGCTAGGCACCTGACTAGAAGCTCATGGGTTGAAAACATTTATGGGAACCCTACCATTCTATTCCTTCAGCCAGGGGTTCTCAATACTGGTCCAGAAGTGCCCTAAACGTGGCTTTTTCTTTCATTCTTAATTACACTGCATTTTACATTTTTGCCATTTAGAAGAAGCTCTTATGCAGAGCAATTTGCACAAATTATTATTTTATTTATTTATTTTTTACATGCTAATCAATTTATTCAGCTGGATAATTTGCTAAAGCAATTCAAGTTAAGTACCTCACTCAAGGCTCCAGCGACACACCCTAGTCAGCAAGAAAATACACCTTAGGTAACTCTAAAGCAGCTTCCACAGTAATGTTCTGCCTCCAGAGGTTGTGTGTGTGTTATTACCCAATTACTCTTCAAACAATTAGGTTTAATTTTATTTGTAGTTGGATCAATTTCCTATGGTGCATGCAACCCGAGACTTCTGGACTCAAGTAAAGAAGTACCGGCACATTATCAAAACTGATATCACTGCGTATGATTGTGAATTAATGCTTTAAAATCGGTTTATATGCAAGACCTCTGGAAACATAATGTCTCTGTACAAGCTGCCATGGAGTTATTTGGAGTGTATGTATTTCCTAGCTTAAGAAAATACACTTCAAGTACACTTCAAGCTTTACAATGGCTGCCCCTACATCAGCAATTTTAAAGCTGGAATTCCTTCAGAATCCTAAGATCTAAAATATCCATCACCACACAAACTGTTGGCCAATAAAAAACAAACTGAAACTTTTTTAAAATGGCAGGAAGTGAACTCTCCATTTAAAATTTAGAGTGATCCATAAAAAGTGTGGGGTGATAAATAAAAGTGACCGGTCAGGCTCTCTCACCAATGTTAACACGTTCCACTGAGACAGTGCTCCTGGGCTCCAAAGCAGGTGTGTGACCTTCCATTAATAATGAGGTTGATCACGCCAGCACTGCAGCTGACTACCTGGTGTCCTCTTTTAATTCTTGCTGTCTGGGATGTTCAGCCAGCCAAAAGGTCACAGTATGTAAACGGAATTGCCATCTGGAGTCCGAAAATGGAAAGAAAAAAATGACTTGTCAGGAGCGGTACCAACACAATTCAACTGGATATTTTTTAAAATGCTGTCATGTCTGTGTAGGAACATGAAAGAAAATACATTTCTGAATATGAAAGAACAAACTGAAAATTCATCAAAAGAGCTGTGTATGTTATTGTATTATCTTTTCTGTTTGAATTTGTTGGGGTCATTTTGACCTGTCCTCTCCAAATATCGTGTGATGGAGTGGGGGTTTTGGAAGACCAAACGCAACTGAACAGGGATTCTTTAAGCTATTCACCTGAGGCAGAATAACCACTAATTCTCAAGAGACAAAAGGACAGGGGAAAAAGAATGAAAAGAAAGACAAATGGGCCTCATTCATCGACTGTTCTTAATAATTTCCTTCTTAAAACCCACTTACGTAGTTTTCACGAAGATTCTGACATTCATCAATGTTTTCTTATTTGAAATTTGTTCTTAGGCAACAGAATCTACGCACACTCGAAAGCACACTTACGCACATTTGAGTGCTGACATGTTTGTGCAAATTAATTGGTACTTGCATTTTCTTCAATTTAACAGTTGTATAATATTATGGATTTAAATTACTATAATATTATCATTTATAATATTTTTTAAATTATTTTCATTATTTTAAGGTGCATTAGCATTAAGGTGCCAGGTTAGGCCTCAGAGGGTGGTTGCCTCAGCAGGAGTTCATCTGTAAATAAATGATTTTAAAAAATCAAACCATTGTAGTGACCTTTTATTTTCGGGAGTTTCAATTATGCAATGTTTAGTCTATACTACAAAAGCAAATGTATAAGTTTTGAATACAAACTAAGCCCTTAGGTAACACTTTCTAAACACATGGACATGTTGAAGAGGAGAACACTTATTCAGAGGCGTCACTAGGGGGGTGCAGACCGCACCGGGTGACACCGTCAGAGTGGGGTGACACCGAAATGACTTTGTGCAGCGTTTTGTGTAGCGACGGGTTGAAACAATTTCTCCGATACAGTTTACTGCCGGTTGATTTAATTAGCGGTATTGATATGAGAAGCGCTTTGTCGTTTGAATGCATAACACGCAATTTTTTTTTTTTTGCTTAATCAGTTGTGCCCTTCTCCGGATACAGCGTTCACTGGACAAGTAATAGCATCCCATGCATCTTTCGTGTTATTTTATATTCACTACTGACGCTAAATATGACAGGTCGTTTGCTGTTCACTTCCTGCAGCAGTACCTCCACTTCAGAACTACTTAAGTTTTTCGTACGCTTGGAGTCCGGTGCTCCACTGTCTTTAGATTTTCATTTGGGTATGCTTAACTTCTCTCAACTTTTCTTTTCAATTTCTGTGTGTGATTTCTGTGTGCGCACACAGCCCTGCAGCCTCATGCCCTTTTATGGGGATTGGCGGGGCGCTTACCTATGCCAATTAGGAACTGGCACGTGCTTTCAGTTTACGGGGACAATGGGATTCATCATTATAAGAACATGGTTGCGATATCTTAAGATATTGGTGAATGAGGCCCAATACTCCTACGGGAGAGTATCCCAAAGAAAAGCTCTAAACAACCCGCATACTGGGTAAAAAACAAAAGCTTAAGGAGTATGAACTTTCTGAAAATAAAACTGCCTGTGCAGAAAACAGGGTAACTCAAAAGAAAACAGACCTCGAACCGAGGCTGAAAAAGTAACACCCTAAAAGAAGAATTCTGAGTTTAGGTTGTGGCACCAACTTGTTACCAACAACCCATTAAGCTTTAGACTGTTGTGCTAACTTTGTAGCACCGTTTACCGTTTACCGTTTACCGTTTACCGTTTACCGTTTACCGTTTACCGTTTACCGTTTACCGTTTACCGTTTACCGTTTACCGTTTACCGTTTACCGTTTACCGTTTACCGTTTACCGTTTACCGTTTACCGTTTACCGTAGATTACCAGCTCTCGTGTATCATAAGTGACACTAAAGCAAAGCTTATTGGCTTGCTAGGGGTTTAAATAGAAAGCCAACAGGTGCAAATTGTAAAAAGAGATTTGCACGGGTATAATTCAATCAAGGAAATGAAGAAAACTTAATGACCGTAATAACTGAAGAAAAGGCGCACAAAAAATGACCGTAATAACTGAAGAAAAGGCGGATTAAAAACCAATGGCCTTATTAAACGAAAGAATGACGCAGATTGGAAAATAAATGGTGTTATCACCCAAAACCATGACATATCCAGCAGAACAGCTTCAAACAGCACTAACACTGAGCTGGGACAATTGTCTAGAATCTCAATTGAGTGCCTATCTGAAGGACACAATAGCATTCATTCACCTGCAGCTTGAATGTACCACCTGCAGGACACAAGCTCAGGTTCTTAACCGCTAAACCACACTAACCCCTTAGACCAGTGTTTCTTAAACTACGAGTCAGGACCCAAAATGGGTCATGGGAACATATGAGGTGTGTCCCGAAATGAGTCCTCTTCACTAGATTATTATCAAACTCATCACCTAAACTGCTTCAGCAACAAACCAGGAAAAGCTGCTGCCTTTCTGATGTGGTTAAAGTTGCCATTTCTGGGCAAATTTCTTAATGTTCCCCATATTCTTCAACATAGCCATCCAATCATCAGTTCAGCTGGGTTTGCCTGGCTTAATGTATCACCCACTCTCCATTTCTGCTGTTATGTGCTGAGCATGCCTCTGCAAAATGTTTACTGTGCATCACCCAGGCAGATGCTACTGTGCTCATTTCTGGAGGTTAAAGTGACTGCATAAACACTTTAGGATCCTGCCGTGAGAGAAGAGTCACTATTTAGATGAAATGTATGAAGGTATTTATTAAGGGATTTTCTCAGTATCTGTCAGCCATTTGTTGTGTTTTAGTAAAACTCAATCGCTATGTGCATTTTCAGAGGAATGTTCCAGCAAACCATGGCAAGTTACAGCAGGGTGAACAGCTTTGGGACACAACTGTCGTGAATGAAAAGAGTATTAAAGTCCTGAAGCATATTTCGTTTCCAGCTGGGAGACGTTGAATTCTGAATGTCACAGAAGATAAACACTCATGACATATGAGATGCCTGCCATCTGAATGTGAAGAGCGTGCTGTCCCTTCGTCAGCTCAATGTATCCAAAGTGTGTCCGTCTCCACGGTGCTGAAACTGGCCACACCACACGGCATACTGACTCATTACATATTTGAAAAACACCATCCATTGCATGGAAACTATTTGGAAACTATTATACCAGCCATTCAAATGTTTGCAACACAAGCAACACATACGTCTGCGAGTAGAAGGCAGTAACCCTGAATGGTGGGAGAATTGGAGCCCCTAGCTAAGCTAAACTCGTAGTCTTTCTCACTTGTGGGAGAAAGAAATTGATCTTAAAATGAGAAAAACACTAAAGGTCATGGCTGGCAGTGAGAGTAAGGGCCGGGGAACTTTCAAACGCGGAAGCGTGGCCACATTCCTGCCAGAATGCTCTGCACAGGGAAGCAGCCAGGCGCATCCCCGGGTCTAATGGGAGGCTGTGCCAAGCCAAAGGCCTACTGATCTGAGACATGGCATCGCATGGCAGCTTGGCACTGTCTAGGACCCAGGCCTTATTTGTTTGGGGGTTGGTTTTTGGACTGTGCAGGTCTTGTGCTTTCAGTTTTCAAATGCAGATAAAAATATGAGCATAATGCTGTTTATTGTTAAAGATGAAAAAGATCCGTAATAATCAGAAGTTTAGTGACCAGAGCACTTTTCACAAGCTTGCACAGAGGTAGAGCAGGTTTCCTGCAATGTTGTGTTACCTGCACTTCTAGACTGCATCATTAAAGCTGCACATTATATAGAGCTATACGATTAAAGCTGCATACTGCACATTATATAGAGCTGCACCATTAAGGCTGTGTACTACATATTATATAGAGCTGTACCATTAAGGCTGTGTACTACACATTATGTAGAGTTGTACCATTAAAGCTGTATACTGCATATTGTATAGAGCTGTTTCAGGCAGATCAGCCCACTGGCCGGCTGGAAGGAGCCCAAGCACTGCTCGTTGTAGAACAGAACCGTGGTTAAACGCGTGAACAGTGTGGTCTTGCTTTAATCATTCATGTTGTCTGTAGTGGTTCTATAGGGGATGGATCATGTGTCACATGTTTAACTCCTGTGCATCCCCCTGGCATTCTGTGATAGAGAGGGTTGATGGAGGAGGTAGGGGAACAGTTTCAGGCACTGTGTTAATAGCAATGATACTGTATTGTCTCTACTTGGCCACACATCTGATGGTAATTATCAGCCTTTTGGTATTGCAAATACATAAATAAAGAATCAAATAAATCACTTGATCTATTCTCAAAAGTATATTTTAGAGTTGCACGCTCAGGTGAATTTAAAACAAAGTAAGTGCATATACTCATAACAACTATTCAGTATATTCAACATTTATAGAATTTGTTATGTAGCAGCATTGAAAGAATCAGTACATTTTCATTTTTAAATGCTCATCTGTTCTGTCATCAAGGTTCTGTTGTTTCCAAAAGCATTAATCCTTGTCTTAGTGATCATTTCGATACAACAATGAATGAATGCTCCTGTTGGATGTCATGGTCTCATTGGAAAAATAGACCACTGCTACCATCCAATGGCCACTTAAAGAACTGCTCCTGAGTGCAGGAGAGGGGGATAACAAGGAATTATTCCCCATTTTGTTTTTCACTGAGGAAAGACGTTTAATTGACAAGTTCTTAATGAACCAGTCTGCATGTCATGTCAGTGGTTTTGAGGTTAAAGGTAGAGTTGTGTCTACACACCTCTATTATGGAGCACCTCATTCGTCTTAGTCTAGAAACCCCCGCTTCATTAGCAAGTGATAGTCATGTACATTTATTTCTGTTGGATTGACTGGTTTATTTATTCAATACTAATAACCGCACTATTTGTGCTAAGTGCTACTGTAGATTTACCACCTGAAATTGAAATTATGTCATATTCCCAATACTTTGGCAAGTTAAAAATGCATCATGAAGGAAGTGGATTTGGCTCAGACGATGTTCTCAGAATAAAACAATGTTTGTATGGGGCCAAAGGTCATCATCACACATCTCTTAAAGGAATAACATGGTGGTTGAACGTGACACTTCCCAGTTGTCTTTAGGCAACAACAAAACAAATGTGCATATTTTTTTTTATTATTCAGTCATTTCAATGTACTTTAAAACGTATTTTTCTAAGCCTAAATTTCCCAATATAAAAGTTCACCCGAACCGTCTGGGCGTGGTAATGAGAACTGTCAGTTAGAGACCATGCCCCGTTACCAGAGCTACCCCCATGATACGCGCTCTTTTTGGGAGACTTTTCACAAGCTAGCTAGCTTAGTAGTATATCAAGTATCGATAGATAGCTAAGGTAAGGACGTTGACTTATATCCAATTATAATTTTTTCTATCTAGCTAGCCAAGTTAAGATAAAAGCACAACTATAACGTCCTCATAAAAGCAAACTAGCTAGCTAACGTTATCGATAACATTGCCTTATGAAAGCAAACTACCTAGCTAGCTAACGTTAGCTAGCTAGCTAAATGAATATAACTAGAAATGATCTAATAGTCCTTAAAAGGCACTCTAATTTAAGTGAACCTAACGTTAGTCAAATATTTGCATTGTTTACGGGGCGTGGAAAGGGGAGTGGTTACTGTGTTCGTGACGCACCCAGAGACTGTAAAAAATATGGACAAAGCTACTGTGACGTCACCCATTGCCTCTCCGTGGGTCTCTAAAACACGTTTTGAAGCTCAATTGCGGCCATGTTCTCGATTTGAAGCCAAAACCATGGAGTTAAGCGGTCTTGTGATTTTTACAATGTGATTGACAGTCCGGTGCGGAAAAGCTCATCAACCTGAACGAACGATTGCAGAACGAACTTGAGGCTAGCTGCCTGTCTGCCGATATGTTTTAAAATATATGGTCAAATGTTTACGGAGTTTAATTTCCATCCGTGACTGTACTGTGTCATGTAATCACGTTATATGTATGACATTAATAATACAATTATGTTCAGTTATCTTCAATTTATGTTTCTCGGCAAAACGAATATGCTTAGCTAGCATATCAGCTTGCCAGTGAGCTAGGTAAGCTATCCGTGGTTAGCTCACGCATTAGCAATATGAACTACAGGGGAAGAACATCGACTACACTGATGGTCAATCAATCAGAGATGTGTAGGCTACTGGTGATTTGACTAGGCTAATTTTCATATAACTGTCTGGTAGACCTGCTGTTAACCGAGCAAGTTATCGTCGTAGGTTTTCGCCGCAGTCAGTTAATGAGCCAGTAACTGCTACTAGCTACTCCATCGCCGTTTGTGGTGTTCACTTGCTGGGTGACGCTAGCTGACAGATCGTTCGCAAGTCACTTTCTACCGAATAAAAATTAACACTGTCAGCGGTGATTAACAAATCTACCAAGTATTTTAATAACTGATCTGCAGGCGTGTAAATATGACAACGCAATTTGTACAGCAAGTTTTCCACCTGGTGCATGAAGACAAAAATAATGTACCTGCTAACATAGCTAACTCCATGGTAATCCCTGGTATTAAATCACCAGAACTGCTTTGCTGATTAACATAAATCGCCTAAAGCAATTTATTTAGGCTGTAGGCAATTCATGAAATCTCCCTGCTTAGAAAAATGGTTATTTTAAACCATAACATTTTCTTGTCTTCTTAGCACAATTCTCTGTGATTAGGAGCACTCTTTACAATAAAGTTAACAGAATGCTAAAAATTAAACTTTGTAAAAAGAGATGTTCCCATTTGTATCTTTTCACACGATGAGTTATGAAGAATGTTTGAATTAAATCTTCAAACTTTTAATGTCTTCGGTTGTCTTTAAAGCATATTTGAGTTTAGTACATAGAAAGAGCTGCATTTATGGTAATGAAATGAGAGCAGTGAAACCGAGAGAGGGGGAAGGGGGCGGCGGGGGGGGGGGGTTGTGGTGGGCCATTGTAGCTAAAGGCCAGTCCTTTGGGTTCAGCTGCAGCACTTGGTGAACGCATAAAGGACTGAGGTAGAATGTGTGGGGACTTGAGTATGTGAGGGGGGGTGTGTGAATGACATGAAAAGGGCTTGAAGAAAAAGTGAAAGGAGTCTGACACACAAAGGGGACTCTGTGAAACACTGAGGGAGGCCAAACTCAGCCTGCAGATATCACCTCTCCAGTTCCTGTCTGTTTGCACAATGTAAATGAGTCATTTCAGCCTTCTTCTGTGGCCTTTTTCGTAGAGCTTTATAACTCATATACTGTAGGTAGGTGGCTGTTAGCAGTTAAATAGGTGGATGTTGAATAGTCATTCATTTGAATATTAAAATTCTGTGCATATTGACCAAATTCAAGAAAAACGGCCTCTTATATTAACATCAAACTGGTGTACAACAGTCGCATCTTGTGTTTGCTGTGTTTGTGCTTAATGTTGCCAGTGTTGCCTTTATAAGAGTATTGGGTTGTGTGAGTTTGTGTGGTGAAGGAGTCCTCAGTCTTATCCAGAAAGGGCCAGTGTGGGCGCAGGCTTTTATTCCAGCTAAGCAGTAACACACCTGATTCTACAAATCAACCGCTAGATTCCTTGCTAAGGACCTTGATTTGTAGAATCAGGTGTGTTACTGCTTGGTTGAGACATCCAAGCAATATCACAACATTCCGGGCCTTTCTGGATAAGGTTGTGGACTCTTGATGTGGTGGGTTAATTGCTTGAATGCAGTGAGCCTTTAGAATTATTTAGTTTGCATCCTGTCCCTAACTCATACCTAATATTAATCTAAAATAAAGCCAAAATGCATATCAAAGAAACTACTTCACACAGTTGGCGCTATGTAACCACTAGAGGGCACATCGGACCTGCTCTGTTTTCTCATCCTGAAACTGAGGCATATTGCTTTTATGACCTCAATAGAAGATAAACCACTCTAACTAGCATTTCTTTTTATTGGTCCTGAAAATATTGAGTCGGGTTTGTTTGCTGAGCACTTGAACTTGTTCCAGCTGAAGTGCATTATCAGTGAGTTTGGTTTCTCTCAGGTTTAGTGTTAGTGATAATCAGTAGTGTAATGTTTCCCCTTTAGTGTCCGCAAGTCATTTGGCTCTGCCTCCCCGTTGTATTTTGAGTGTGCAGGCAGAGCAGGTTTCTTTTTCGGGAAAATTGGGGGTTATGAGGGTGTGAGCCCCCCGTGGGTCCCCTGGTGATGCAGAGAGGGCGTCTTTGCCTCGCCCGGCTCCCCTGGGTCTTTGTGTCTCGCGCTGGCTAATGGAGTGTGCTAATTTAATCCCAGAGTCACAAAGGGCTGCGTAGCCCAGGAGCCAGAGCGGACCTTTCACTGCGCTGAGGCCTGCTGGCCTGGTACCATCCGTCACTCTCAGAGGGGGGCACGGAGGCAGGGGGCACAGGGCAGAGGGCAAGGGGTGAAGGGTCAGCAGTGATATGTCTGTGGGGCAGAGGGGAGGAGCTTTGGAGATTTTTACACAATAAGTGCCACATTTATTTGACGTTGAGGATCGCTATGTTTGGAGAAGGAAGCAGAGCGGATAATCTGATGCATTTGCTGCCACATGGGAATTGGCCTTCTGTGGTCCTGACTCAGGTGCACATGATTTGGTCAGAGCACATTACATTACATTACATGACATCACATGATTCACACTGATTCGTGAGGCTCAGACTGATGCATGGGTCACAGGTGTCTTATCATTTAACACTGTCGTACATGTACCACAGCAGCTATGTGTAGGAAGGAAACACACATTTCTGGATGAATAGTAGATCATCACATTTTGTATAACAAGAATTTGTCTGATTTTTTTTTCAAGCCTTTCTCTCTTGGTGTTTGGTGAATTGTTTTCTGCATAGCACATAATTAAAAGGTGAATATTTGCATAGTGCGCAGGGAACCCTGCTTGCTATTTTGTAAAGCCGTAAAACGTGATCTTGCTCTTGAAATTCATTGCAAATGCAGACACATCCTGTGACCTATTTTCTCTCCAGTGCGCTGCCATCACAGCTGATTCTCCCCAGATCCCGCTACGTCACCTTGCTCAGCAGTGCAATCGCCCAGGATGGTGTGATGTGCCAGCCCTCCTCCTCCTCCTCCTCCTCCTCCCTCCCTCCTCCCCTGCACGTGCACTGAACAGGATTTTCAATGGTCCAGCACTCCCCTCCCCTTCTCTCCTCTCCTCTCCCCCACATCTCTGCGTATTTGGGTCACACAGCCACTGGTGACCTCCATCCTCTCCTCCAATCATCCTGTGTTTCTCGTTTCCATGACCGCCGTGCGCCGGCCGCCATGGCCCCGGGTCTCACACTGCCTAACTCGCATAGACTCATGGGAAATAAATATCAACCCCAATCTCCTCTATTCCAGATTAGTCCACCATGGAATTCCCATTTATATCCCTTTCCTTAATTTCATAAGGTAGATATGCTGGTTCCGTGCCCTGGTCACACAGCATGATGTGTTTGTGAATGACAGAAAGCAGATGTTATTCATGGCGTACCTGTTCCTATAAGAGGATTTCCTTGCCCATCATTATGATAACTGCAGATCTCATGTCTTTCCTGCCCCCCACCCTCCTTTTTTCCGCTTTTGCAGCATCCATCAATTTGTCTCTGTCTACCAATCAAAAATTCACCCACTCTCTCACAGCTTTCTGTCAATACCCTCCCCCTCCCTGCCTTCCTTTATTAAATCCCCCACCCCCCCCCCCCCCTTCCCTCCCCCTCTCACAAAGAGGCTAAACTGTTTCATTTCCCAGAACTCACCTCACCAGTTCTCTCTTGTTCCATTTCATCTCCCAGGCTAAAGAACAGAGACAGCAGCACACCCAAAGTGCCAATGAATTGTATGTTTTTGGATTTATTTTGAATTAAAAGGGGTTATAAAGATCAGAACACGCCCCGTGCCATAGTCAAAATGGACAAGCAGCTCTTTGTCAATGTCAGGGCTATTGTGAAGCAGTTGTGTTTTTTTCTGTGTAAATGTTATGTCTGTTATACACTCTCAGAAATAAAAGTATACAAGGGTACAAATTCTGTTCAAGTACAAAACTGTACCTCTAAAGGTACTAGTGACAAGCGATTGTATCTTTCTAGGTACTGAATGGTACCTTTTTTTCTGAGAGTGTAGGAGGCTGTTGTGTTTTGTCCGTGTGAATGTTGTGTCTGTTATAGGAGGCTGTTGTTTGTGCAGGCTCACTGTGTGTATGTAAGTATGTCACAGCTTGTACCGCAATGTCATGGGATGGTGGAGTGCTACATTTGTCTGTCGATATACATCGCAGAGAACAAATGTTCCTATTGGTTTTCCCGGGCAAAACTCGGTCAGTCAGAGAAAATGTTTTACTCTTACAGAATCAGGCATAGTGTACCATTTACAGTCAGGTGACCGTTCCTACATGCTACATGGCACATCAAAGTGGTGGAGGTAACAGTATAATTATTTGTGTAGCCTAGATTTATAAGTTCTATATACAGTGGGCATCTTATTGTACCAGAATGCCTGGGTAAATCAATAAAACACAGTGTACCAGTCTCCTGGTACCCTTTGTTGTGATGTCAGATTGGCATCCAGTTTCTCTGCATGCTGGTCAGTGTACAACAGTATTTCAGTCAGTCAGTGTGTTAAACAGTGTATCCAGCTGTCACTCCCCTGGAAACATGACCCAGTCGGTCCAGTGCTGGATATTGGTGGATATGGTGTGTGACAGTTAGCATTGGATTCCATCTTTAGCATATTGGGCTCTGTTGTAATCAACCATGTTTAATCTATCAGTAAGCAGTGTTGGTCCAGTAATATCAAACTGCTTCATCAATAATATCTCTATCAGTATTGGAACGCAATGAGAACGGTCCAAAAACGATCAAACATGTGACTGTCATTGAGGAGGGATTGTTTCATTAAAGTTGCTGAAAAATTAAACAAGAGATGTTTGCCAAAACATATACTACACTGAGGGCCAACTTCGGTGATTTGCTGGGCCATTACTGTTGGCATGGGTTTGAACATTTTTATCAGCCCTGATAAAAATGTACCTAAGGCCAACACTGGGCCAATTGGGGGCCATATTTACCAGGCCATTCAGTGCCAGTCAGTGTGTAAAACAGTATAGCAGATACTTCCTGTATGACAGTCAATCAGAATGTCCATGAACGTGTCGGTCGGTGTTCCAGTGTGTGCTAGTCGGTGTGTAACTGTGTCTTAGTCAAAGATGATTGTGCCTGTGCCCAGGTTGGGTGGTGCATGTGCCAGGGTCAGGGGGTACATGCTTTGCCCGCTCGCGCGCCGGGCCCCCTGGTGGGCAGCGGGGGCAGGGAGCGAGTGCTGACCGGGCTGTAGCCCGAGCGCGGGGACGGCGGGGGGTGGGGGCGCTGCTCCCGGTCTCTGGACTGACTCCTCCCCCTGGCTAGCTCTGGAGACTTGGGCAGTTTGTAGAGGAAGACATTGTAGTGAAGGGGTGGGCTGGAGTGAGGCCTCATCTTAGCCTCTTTGGGGAGAAGCAGCTCCAGGTCGATGGTGACCCCGCCCTGTCAGTGACACACACACAAACACACACACTTGCTCTTGGATCCTCAAGGACAATGTAGCCAATCACCTGCCTTCACACTCAGTGACATAATTTTATAACTTAAATGGCGTCATGTCAGATCTATGCATGAGTATCACATCACAAATTGCATGATTTCTGAAAACATCCATGGCAAGAACAAAGACTATTTAAGTAGACCGTGATCATGCTATCCTCCAAAATCCTTGGTCACCCTGAGAACAATGAAAATAAAAACTATATTGATGTACTTACTGACTCAAAAAACAAGAAGCGTTTATTTGTTTTCTTGTTTTTTGCACCCATAAGTCATAGGAAAGTGATTGCAGATACCTTAGCATTGAATCAAATGACCTACAGGCCCAGCATCACCATGCAGTCAGTCAGTTGGTCAGTCTACAAATCCATTTGAGAGGCATTGCTATATGAACTCAATTTTTCTCTGTGGCACATGTCTGATAATCAATAAAAATGTAGGAGATTAAAATGAGGACTGTGCAAACCAATAACACAATTCAAATGTGCGTGCATGTCTGGTACTCGTGCATCACTCCATATATATTACAGAGAGATACTGTACATATGAACAATCTTGTTTTAGCTAGATAAAATCCTGGTCTCACTTTACTTTGCATCAGGCAGGGTTGCTATGACGATGGATGAGCTTGATGAGAGCTTTTGAAGAGAGGGAAAGAGACTTTGGCAGGGAGAGGGGTGGGGTTTAACAGAGAGAGGAGCGAGGTGAGGTTTGGAGGCCTCGTATGTTCTCACAGGGCTCTGAGGGCTCTTCACTCACGCCCATTTCAAAGCGGGGGACAGCGGGAGGTTCCGAGCCGAGAGTGGGGCTCACAGGGCCTCTTTAAAGAGCCCTCCACCCGCTCAGCCCGGGCGCACGAGCAGCTGCTCATTAAAGCCAACCTGAGTCGCGAGGTCGAGCTCTCACACGGGAACCCAGGGCCCTGGAGGACCTGGACAAAGGACAACTCTCTCACTCCCTCTCTCACATGGCATTCACGGAGGGTGAAGTCCATTAAAATTCACATATTTTTACTGGAGCTTTCTAGATTAATAAGCGCTACACCTTGCTTGACTGTGACAGCAGTGCCAGGTAGTACCCAACATTGCATTGAAACGCAGGATGCCACCCCCAGAGCCCGATGCCAAGGGCCCCATTCATTCAAATCTAGGATCAGCTTTGCCTCTTTGCTCATAGGGATAAAGATGGGAGATGGACAGAGTGTGCCTGATTCTAGATCTGCTCTGAAATGCTTTATGAATACAAGCCCAGGTTTATTTGTTCAGTGCCCCTCCTCCACTGCAACCCACGCAGCAACGCGGTGATCCATTTGGCAATGCAATGCCTATGACTGCAGCGATGTAGGCGGCATTAATATCCTTATTAGATGGTGATCATTTACAGCCTGTTATGGGCAGTACAGCTGTACCATGTAGTCAGGACAGATACTCGTACTGCTGGCCATGGACCATGACAGTTTTCGAGTGACTTATTAAGATTCAGTATGCAACCAGTTTTATTCAGATTTTGTGATGCTAATAAGATGCATCAGCCACAGCCATCTCTTTCTCTCCCTCTTTTTGTCTTCCTCTCTCTCTCTCTCTCACACACACACACACACACACACGCACGCACGAACTGACACAGTGAACATAAGCCCACGTGTACAGTAGGTGTGCTGTAAAATGGGGAAAGGGCTCGCGGTGATGTTAGATGGAAGAAATCAAAATGGATCTTTAACACCATTCTCCTTTCTCTGAGGCTGTCGTGAACAAGCACAGAAACAGAACACCGCCCACGATTGAAAATGTCACTCAATGTCACTGGCAGGGAAGCAAATTTTCCTTCTTCGACTGCCTACGTGTTGATTTGGTCTTTTGGTTCCATGAGACTGACGGAACAATGATAAATCAGAGAAGCTCAAACTGACTGCTGCAGCATCAACGGGGATTACACAGGTAAGGAAGGTGAATTAATGACAAACAGCCCAGGAGAGCCAGGAGCATTTGGAGGATTTAAACAGCGCTCCCGGTGTTAGCATGAACATATGCTCCTGAGCCAAGCCTTCACACTTCCTGCTGCTCATGAACATTTGTTTGTTCCTTTCAGCACTGGCATTCTGCACAGGCAGTTACCATGGCACCCAACAGGGTTTGAGAAATTCTATTGTGAAAATGGATTTAAATTAGATCCTCAAAATCCGCCCCTGAATGTGTGTGTGTTTGTGTGCATGTGTGTGCATGAGTGTGTGCTTGTGTGTGCTGGGAGATGGGGGTAGTGCATGAGTAACACAAATTATAAAAACACATATTGGTACTTGTATCACCATGGAGATCTGCCTGCCTTATGTTTTAGAATTCAGTACAGTATATTTTAACGCAACTTTTCAATAAATTAAAGCATGTAAAAATGTAGTCATACAACAACTGACAGCCTGTTAAAACCTCAGCGCTTGTGCGGTTCCAGAGCAGGGAGTTATAAGAGTAGAAGAGAGGTGTCTGGAATATGCCGCAGAGAATCAAGTCACACGTTGGTTCAGTAATTATGAAAATTGCCAGCTTGGTTTTGATGTTCACTAATGACACTCTAGAATTCTTCTTTTTTCTTTCTGTGGCGAAGATCAAAAACACACCGTTCCAAGAAGCCATCTTACAAATACAATTATGCACTGGAGATTTTATTTATTTACTTTCTGCCACATCCAGGGCTGTCGGAAACGTGAGAAACCTCTACAGGCAAAGACGACTGTTCTTGGAAAGAACATGGTGAAGAATGGCGGTTATTAGCAGTGCAGAGATGCAGAAAATAATGGCGGCCTGTTTAGTGGCACTGATTACAGTTCAAGCCACGGATGTGGCAAACTGAAGCTAGTACACTCCATGCCGCAAAAATGAAAACATAAATAAGCACATTTTGTTCCCCTTCAGCAGGCTACTCTACTTTTCCATTTAATAAACTGTTTCCCAAATCCGCAGACTGTTCTTTCCAGGCTGTTATATGATCCGATCCAGTTATATGCACATCATATAAAGACACAGGAGAATATCAGGCATGGATACTCCACAAAGCAGAATAATGACTGAAATGAAAACACATTTACATGGCTTTAGGTTGTATTCAGTTTGATGCTATAGGTCACACAGAAAGCAAATTTTATAGATTTATAGACACCGAAAAAACTGTCATACAAGCCTGACACAGGGCATTTGTAGGCTATTGGCTCACCCAAGTATAGGAGCATTGGAGTGGATATGGGTGAGAGTGTGAGAGAAATGATGAATGACGCTGTGGTTAAAACACGCATGTGCAGGACTGCTGATCAGTCTCACGTATCTCAACTGTGAAAGCTGGTAAAACTAAATGGTTGTTTTTCTAAGCTTTAGGTTTATTCAGCTCTACACATTACGTGTTCATTCATGTAACTGTTACAGATACTACCATAAATAGTACCACAGTCCTACTCTAAATAACAATGTAAACTTCTGCTACACAGGAACAGGAGCTTTACAACTTCTGTCCAGGTTATAAATCCAATTAATTTCACCTACCTGTAGATCGCAGGAAATATTGTAGCCACTGGGTATTTTGTAGAAATTATGGACTGGAGGAAATATAATTTATGGGTGCGCAGGTTATTAACATTTTTAATAAGTGGGTGGGATTGCATGAGTTCGTGTATATTAACTATGTAACTATATAACCAGCGGTTAAATTGGGGGTGGACGCGGACTGGACGGCGTCCACCTACCTTTGGTAAATAAATAAATAATTTTGACCGGCAGTTCTATGACAATACAGTCCATTTTTCGTAGGCTCCAGTCCATGTGCTCCCTCTAGCCAGTTACTCGCTCAACCAATCAAAAATCCGAAGAAAAAAACTTGGGAGGAACAGTCGTTTATAAAGACAGGCACAGAAAGAAAAATATCATTGATTGTCTTGATTGTTTGGAAGCTGACGGTGTAGGTAATTTCATTAACATTAATTAATTAATTAACTAATTTCATCTATGCAACATTTTAAAGAGAGATTAATAAACAGCCCCCGCGAACGCCGGCTATTATTAACCGCAACTTTGATTGCTTGAGCAAAATCAGCTGGTTGCTGGTCAACAGCTAAACTAGGATTGAATATTTCGCACATAGGCTACATAACGTTTTATTCAGCGGCGACTGGTGAGCTGAAATCGGTGGGGCACAAAACTTTCCTTTAAACTAATCATTGATCTCAACCTGTTTTCATTCGTGATTTTCCTTTATAATCAAGCGTGCCAACAATCGGATTAATCAAATGGCAAGTAGCCTATCACACAGCGTCATACCGTGTTAGGGGGATTAAATCATTTATCCGTTAAAAATCCGTTTTAATCACCAAGTAATCTACACTTAAACAAGATACTATCTACCGTGTTAGCTTTCAGAATAACCAGCAAAAACAAAACCGTCACTTCACTACAATCTACGCATTGCAGATATTTGCCATGAATACGAGTGCGGAGAAAGAAGTGCACGTATCTGCAAATAATGTTGATTAAAAATGTGCACAATTTCGTACTGCAAATGAAAATAAATGTAGGCTATAAGGCGTAGGCTACTCGTTAAAACTGCCTATTTGGGGAGAGCTGGCTATATATGATAGTATTGAATAGCCTATTTTGTGGATTAATTGTATTGATACTCAAGGAAAATCAGGGGAAGATTCCACCACTGCTAAGTGATTAAAACGAATTTTTCTAAATCGCATTTATCATTTAATCTCCCTAACACAATGCGAAGAAGCTGTGTCCCTTTCCAATTGATTAGTCAGATGTGTGCATGCTTGTTAATCACTGAAAATGAATTAAAACAGTTTGAGATCAGTGATTAGCCTAGTTTGAAGGAAAGTTTTGCGCCTCACCAGTTTAAGAAAGATGGATAAAGGAAGAACAAATTGAGGACAAGAGGAGGATGACCGATTATTTTCGTGGGTGGAAAAATTCTCAGCATTAATGACACTCAATAAACTTGATATATATTATGTAAAAGCTTCAATAGTATACATGCTTTTTAAAACATTGTTTTCCTTAATTACAATTATGTGCACAATACATTAAAGATACAACTATTTTGAGCTGAGACATTCATTGGTTTGTACCTTTTTTCACCCACCTCACACCGGATCTCAGGGTCCACCCACCTCCCAAATCCCATTTTAACCCCTGTATATATAACTATATATACTGGAGATTGGATATGGCAGTCGCTTGCTACATTTCCATTGTAATGTTGCAGTTGTACATTGTATCAGTTGCTTTAGCCGACAAACCATCTACACTTTCTACGAAAGCGAATTTAATGCTACAGCATTCAATCACACTCTAGAAGCTTGTGCCTCACCAACAGTTTGGGGAAAGCCCTTTCCTGTTTCAGCATGACAATGCTCCTAGGCACACAGCGAGGTCCATATAGAAAAGGTTTTGCCAATAACGGTGTGGAAGAATTTGACTGGTCTGCACCGAGCCTTGGCCTCAACCCCATCCAACACCTTTGGGATCAATTGGAAAGCCAACTGAGAGCCAGGCCTAATTGCCCGACCACAACCTTCTGGCTGAATGGAAGCAAATCCCTGCAGCAATGCTCCAAAATCCAGTATAAAGCCTTCCCAGAAGAGTGGAGGTTGTTATAGAAGCAAAGGGTGGACCAACTCCACATTTATGCCCAAACTTTTGGATGAGATGCTGGATGTCAGGTATCCACATACTTTTGGCCATGTAGTGTATATGCTGAATAAAACGTAGATGCTCAACTGATATATGCTGATGTTTTATTCTGACGATGTTTTATTCAATCACGTGATCGGTGATTGATGATTGCCGGGCTGTGAGTGCATCTGGAGGAGCTCAGACGGGAACTGGGATGCCAGGAGAGAGGGGAGCATGCACACATGGAGACCGGCTGCTGCTGGAGTCAGCAGTGTGAACGCAGGACATTTTGTGAAGGAACACACTGATTCGAGCCCAACAGGATTTCTGTTATTACGGAGCTACCAACACATTATTACCCTTGCCCACATAACAAGAGGAAAGACACAATCAAAATGCAGGTATCTGGAGTTGTTTGCATGTAAATTACATCTCAATTAAAGACAGCAAAAGACATGCCAGGGTCCTTCTGGTCTAACAGGTATTTATGAATCAGCCTTGTAAGGTCCATGGCTTTGATATGTGTTTAGCACATCAAATTATCCATATCCTGAGCTATAATTAATGTGAAATGCATAAAAAATAATCATGATAATGGCAGTTTAAACCAGTTGTATTCAATGAACAGCCTTGTGTGCGCTTTAAGAGGGAGGGAATGATGCTGAAACCGTGTCAAAGGAAATCCACACAGAAGAGACATGTTTGTGAGGGAAGCCATGTTAATTATACAGTAACAAGTGTATTTATAGGACTTAAGTGTGCGCAAGACATGATCTTTATCATTATCCAGGCAGCTGGCTCACTCTACATTCATTTGAGTAACACATGCATGCAGTAACTAGTCCAGCACAACACTGATCCTTGTAAATGCAAGGTGTGTACTTGGGAGATTGTGCAGATTGGGTATGTTAGAGAGGAGGCAATGCTGGAAAGTACACCAGGAGTATTTTGATGCAGGAGATAATTATGTCCAGCTCTGGGCTGTCTGGTCAAGGCAAGTGGAGCTGTCCATGGTGCTGACTACTCAGCGTCCAGTCATAACAAAAACAGTGGCAGTGTTTTATTCACTCAAATTGCAACACAAATATGAATTAAGTCCAAAAATATCTGAACAGTATTTCTGCTAACCTCCATTACTGCTAAGCAAGTGTGTCAGTTTCAAGTCAATTTCACAATATTTATTTGGAATTTTCTTATTGAAAAAACATATTTAAAAAAAACATGGATCAAAAGTCTATGGTGACACTAAAATCCTGAATAAAAAGATATATCTACTTAAACGTTTCAGCGTGCTGTTCAGGGAAGTGTCAAAGCCATGCACAATCGCAAAAAAGCAAGCAAGAGACAGAGAGGGATGAGGACTAGCCTAGATCAGGAACACACAGGGACAATGCCTTTAATGTTAAAAAGTTTTATTTCAACAACTGTCTGATATTTTTTTTGTTTTCCTTTGTATTCCCAAAAAAGTACAAAAAAAACCTCAAATACATCAAAGGATTAGAAATCACATCAATTAAATTGAAGACACATTGTGTTTTTGAATATATATATATATCAATCCAAGCATTTTTGTTTCATATATTGATACATACGCACTGAAACAAACACCAAAACCTCTCGGGAGTTTATGTTTCACTTCTTGTTTCTTTTTTGTAAAATTTTCTTTTTTTGTTCATAAATCTTTAGCTTTTTTTTCCATTTGTACAAAATACACCAACGCATGCCAGTATTGAGCAGGACAAGGCGAGGTTTCAGGGATAGAGCAGTGAGAGTCAGGGGTCAACGGCAAAGGGGGGAGGGGGGGGCATTGGGGCGGCCAGCGGTTGTCGAGTTTCTGGAGTGACGTGACGTGACGTGACGTGGCGAGGAGGCGGCAGCTGCAGCAGCAGGGAGGGAGACAGTGGCGCCCGCGGGTTGCGGTGTTACATCATGTTATTCTGCAGCGAGTTTACCTCCGAAGAGTTCTCCTCGCTGGCCAGGTGGTTGTTCTCGTGTTTGGGGGTGAGCGAGTTTTGGATGTTGAGGGGCTCGTCCTCCTTGGGCGGGGGAGCCTTCACGGGGTCCTCCAGCTTGTTCTGGGAGTTAGGGTCGTCCTGTGGAACGACATGCCCCGCCCCCCATTAGCCCCACGCCGACACCCGTGCTCTGCCATTTTCACACCTCCACACTGCACAGCCTGCAAACACCCTTTTTCTGCTTACGCGCCGAATTTTAAGATTACGTAGTTTGTATGTCTCTAAAAGATTTTACAACTTTATTCTAGGGCACAGGGCACTCCAGTATTTGTGGTTACATTCTGAAGCATTATAAAATAAAGCTTCAAAAGAATTTAACTTTTTTATTTTTGATTTGCAAATCTCTAATCTCAAATCTCATTGGATTAGATGTGTACATGTGAACATTAAGAATTTGCTAGCATTAAAATGACTACTGCATAATATGACCTTAAAACATGGAATTCACCCATCACCTAGCTCTACTTTTCAGTCCTGTAATGGTGTGTTTTACACTGTCCATTGGTATTACTGGGCCACATTTGAAGTTGTGCATTTCAGCCTGGAAAAAACAAACAGGGACTTGCCCCCTGAGCTGTTCCACACATCTGCAAAGAGTATTTCTATTAGCAAGCTCAGCAGTAGGTGTTAGAAGGGAGGAGTGCAGATGACATCATCAGATGGATGCACGTTATTGGCCGGGCCGTGGGGCACGGACCTATTACTGCTCCCCTTAGCATTTGACCTGAAGCCAAAGGAGGGCCGCTGTGGGGCTGCGCTCACAGTGACATCACCCCGTTGGCTCAGAGAGATCCTCAGAGGTGCTGTGCATGCTGCCAACCAAGCCGAGCGCCACTCCGTCCGCGATGCCAGGAGCGGAAAAAAGGAAAACAGCCAAGAGAGGCGGCTTCCAGCAAGCAGCGCAACACAAGACATGCAGCCAAGCCAGTCTGCATGGGCACAGAGCCTCTGACAATGCCTGGAGGGTCTTACTGAAGAGGCATTAACATGAGCAGAGACCAGACTGCCTCACAGGAATTAAAGACACAAAGTGGAGCCGGCCCTTACTAAAGTTGAGCAGTGCTCTTGTATACCTAGAGTGCCCTGTTAAGTTGCAAAGCATGCCAGTCCCCAGAGAGATGTGCAGAACGGTGCATTTGTTACTTGGGTGGTCTGTGACCGAGTTGGGTGTGATCTGAGCACACCCAGGGAGGCTGAATATTTGGGGGTAGGACAGAAGAGGAGCAAGGGCTGCACAAGGGACTGCCCTGTACCCCGTCACCCCAGAAACAGACACATGCGCACATGCATAGCCCCACCCCAAACACAGACACCATACCCCTATACAGCCCCTCCTCCTCAAACCAGTCCCAGCCCCGCCCCTCCTCGCCTGGGCCAAGTAACCCAATAGTGTCACAGCAGGTGAGATTGGCTTGCAGCCCTACACCCATAAAGAACATCCGTTTATTACGATTCCAGCAGAGAACGGATGAGTTTCGCTGTAATTACTAACCGTACATATCCTGGTTAGAGCAGTAATGGGGGGGGGGGGGGGAGAAAGCATTTCATTTCAGTACACCGCTCCTGTTGTAAAGAAAGCAATTACATCATTGAGACTGATTCACTTCCTTATCAACACCATTTCTTTTCATGTCATTTTTTAACAGCCACAAAGCCTGCTAAGTCTTTGCATTCAGCTAAGCGAAGTCTCCTCGCATCCTGCGTTGTGCTCAAGACGATAATTGCGAGATCGGGAATGCATTCATTCCGCGCTCGTCCCTGCCTCGGCGCGACGCGAGCCGTTCGCGGGCTCGCACATCCGAAAAAAACTGATCTCGGGAGGATCCGCGCGCAGCGGGGCGGGAATGTGCGAGCTCGCCCGCTATTGAATTCAACGCGCTGTTCCTTCAGGGTGAAGGAGACGGATGGGAGCAGATTTACCCATTGAGCTGCAGTCAGATTGTGACTTCGGGCAGGATGTGGGCGCACCCGACCTCCGGGCTTATGGGATACGGAGCTTCGTTTCTTCCGTCGGCGTGAAACTGGAAAATTTTGTGTTTCAGCGCGTTCTGGATACAGTGCTGTTCTTTATTTCAAAGGGACAACGGTACTGAGGGGTATCACAGGAACACCACAAATGCGTGAATCCTTTTCTTTGACATTTAACACAAATGTATTATCCAAGAATATATCACACCCAGTGCATGTATAAAGCTTGCATTTATGCACTAACCAAAAGGCAATGCATAAATGTCCAAAAATTGCCAGGGACACTTTAAGCTCCTTTTCCAGACTTAAAGACTACCTGTCTGTCAGACAAAAGCTGATGTGTAAAAACATGAGGAAACAGCTTTCTGTTCCCCTGAAAGACACTGCCCACCACCTGCTGATGGGAGTTTTCTGAAGAGAATTGTTATTCTTTGGGTGTTTCATTTTGTGAAACATGTTCTCTGTGTTCTGTACAAGGTGCCCTTGAGACTTGCAGTCCCTCTTAAGTGGACTGGACACCCATTGTTCATGTATCACTACACTGCAGTGAGCTGTAGTGTTAAGGGGGCATTGGCTCTGGATTGTAGCATACCCTTGAGCAATGCACATAACCTGAAATGCTCAAGTAATTTCAGGACAGGTTTTGGGTACAGTGCACCTCCAGAGTCTTACATTAGGGGACAGATAGGATACTACAGTGCATTGCTCATTGGGGACCTAAAATTGAAAAGTAGAAAGTTGTCACACGTACATTGAACACCCTGGCATGTTTTAAACAGGGAGGGAGTTGGGTCAGTTGGATAAACAGTGTGAAGCTGAGCTTGGCAATTACGTTTTTAGACTGTGGGGAAGGGGAACGGATGGAGAGGCAGGGTCTCAGGAAGTGAGGAAGGACAGTGCTGTGTTGGACCCGGTCCTTAAATTTCTTTCACTTATTCTGGGTTCTGGTGGTTGGACTCACACCACGGCTGGAGAAATGGGGGCAGGTGTGTGAATGCTAGTTTCTTGCAGAGAGTAAAATTTTACTTTAAAAGCCTTGAAGCTAAAGGTGGCTTCTGGCGAAGAAAGCAAACATGAGCACTGCTGTTAACTAAAAGGTACAATAGTAATTGTACAAAACTGCAGTGAATCCGTTGTTGGAAGATACAGTCAAGTATCAAGTGGTCATAGATGTTTGGTCCATTTAAGGTCTGAGCTAAAAAATACAACCAAACTCAGTTGTTTATGGTCTCATAGAACAGTCTTAGGTGCCTTCAAAACTCATAAAATCTACACTCACGAGAAACAGAACGCAATCTCCATTAGCCATGCAGAAAAGATTAGATATACATGAACTGTGAAACAGGCTGCTCTTCTGCAGTTTGGTATTGACCCATCCCATGTGCGCCTGTGAGCACGGAACTAATCAAACCGGGGCGCAGAACCGCGCGGCGAGCCGCGTCTAATATTGACTGCTTTCCGTCCGAGGGCTCACGCCAAGGTCACGAGGACCGGGGAAGCGGCGAGCGCGTTTTTTTTTTCCATCACGCCGCCGGCGCTGTATCGATCTCTGCCAATCAGCACGGGCCATTTCTGTAGGGGCGCGGTGACTCAGAAACACAGAAATCATCACGGCTGGAAAAGCACCCCATGCCCACCACTGTAAAGAGCCCTCTGGCTCTGAACCTGCTCTTAATTTACACTTACAGCGTCCCTCCCGCTGTTCAGCTAGGAGCTCCACTTTCAGGGGACATGGGCAGTCAAACACTTCAACACCAGACAAAGGTCCCTCAGCCTCAAGACAAAAAAGTCAAAAAGTTTGTTCATGGTGGAAGGACCATGGTGGAAGGGGTAAATCTGTTGAGCTGACGAATGAACCCAAAGGTGTACTGCTGAGCAACTCTTATCCACTGATCTGTCTGCGCATTTTAAGGAAGGTAATCTTCACACTCACTTAACTACAGTACAACCATAATTATCTAAGCTCCAGTTGAAGTTAACCGAGATGGTAACTTATTGTATTTTACAAAGGTACATAAAAAAGGTTCTGCGAGACTTCACAGCCCAGAAACCTGAAATGGACCAGGGCAACACACCGTGCCAGGCATTACGCTCTCTTCAGCTGCAGTTGGAAGAAAGTGTGTGACTGACTGGGCCACAGCACAATGGGGTGCGGGGTTACTCAAATGGCACGAGTCACGCTGTCAAGGTCGACTGACAAGGTCGTGGCGCAACGGGAAAAAACGGACACCCGGGTTCAAGAGGGCTGGCGGTGTGTCCCCAGGGTAACAGCACAATGAGAGGAGGGGTGCCGCCCGGGTTCGAGGGGGTCGTTTTTGGGTCTGCTTACCTCGCTGTCAGGCTCCTCTTTGGTCTTACACTCCCACGTGTATCTGTTCATGGTTTTCTGGGGGGGAGGGGGGGGGTCAGGAGAGGGTTACACTTCACAGAAAGTAACACATCTTCTTAGAGAGAGACCCAGGGGGAGGTGATTTGCAGAATCTGTGTGTGTGTGTGTGTGTGTGTGTGTGTGATGAAAGTCAGAGCACACTGCTTTGGTTACCCAGCCAGTGAGCTGCTCTGGTAAAGTAGTGCACTGTGGGTGGAAGCAAATCGTGTTGTGATTTTGACAATGTTTTAGCACCATGGCAACCATTTTATTTTGTTAAAAAGATGTCTCGATGGAGCGATTGTCACTCCGTGTGTCTCCTTCTGTGGTTAAAATAAGCCTGTCTGCACACCCCTGCGTGGCACATTACACATTTCTTTCATACACTCACTCAGGTCTGGTACTGTAAAGTGATCTTAATTTATTATTAGATATTAGGTTATTTTAAGTTAGGTTGATGAGGGCACCTAAATCCGTAAAATCACTTTACACATAAACACAATAACATATTTTGTTAGCTTTGTGCAAAATAAAAGTTGCGCCACAATTCATCTTCAGTTTTCAAATAAGTTCACCAAGGTTTCACAGTACTGTGGTAGGTACAACCCTGAGAAGAAACTGGGTCAACATTTTTTTCCAATTTCAGAACCATTATCATAAACAAATCATTGACTGGCTTAATGAATTTCCATTTTAAATGGAGACATTCAGCACAAATGTCCTTCAGGCACCACAACTGCACAGAAAAGGGTCTGAGGTGAGTTCAATGAAAATGTTTTGATCATTAATCTATACTATTATTAACATTTGGTCACAAATTATATTTTGACATAGTGCTGAGCAGCTGTGTCCATCAGAGTATGTTTTCAATCCAAGTTTAATGTCGCTATTAATTAGAATACGCAATACGCAATACGCTGTGTGGTCAAAACATACAACCATGTTATGAAATTATAAATATTCTTAAATGTATCTGAAGGAGAACTGAATAGATATGGGCTGGGTGAGTGCCTACTAAGGCAAACTTGAGTTCTGGAGACCCAGTACCAGACCTGATAAGAGTTCCCATCAACTACAGTAAATCTACAACTGAGTTAGCTCTACAAAGGCTGCTGTCAGGTACTACCTGCTGTCTGTTAGTCTACTCACTGGTTTGTCTGGCGCCCCCTGTGGAGCGGGTATGATATTGTATCTCAGATGTTTATCCCTACTGCCTGGAAGATTCTATGTTTGAACCCACCAGGAACCCACAGGAGTGCATTGATCTGATGTCCATCATTCCACCCAGTCTACCCCCACTAACCGTCCAATCATATCACCCCATCAGCTTCTAACCCTGAACCAGGATAAACGTGTGAAGTTGACAGACGACAGACATACAGACAGACAGACAAACGAATATAGCAGCAGTGCAAACTGACAAGCCGCAGTTCCACGCATGGCCACCCACAATTGGAGGGGCGCATGCGAGTCCATGAAGCATGCAGCAATGGACCAGATGCAAGAGGTGGTTAAAAAGGAGCAAAGTTGGGGCTTTCTCTGGGACAGGCCTGCCATTGACAAATTTACCCACCCCCCACTCCCCGAACAAATCAGAGGTTATTTTAAAAAGTATGGCAGGGGTTTTTTCATTTGGGTCCACGAGGCTCATATTATACATGTCAATTACTATTGGAAATTAAGCATGTTGTATATGTAGCTACAACTAGTTCAGAGCCAATATATAATTAAATAACACTCGCAGCTTCAAAAAATGTAAAAGGTCAAAATGAGAGCTATTTATCTCCCATTAATATATATTAAGTCAAATCACATTTAAAATTATAAAGTCTAACAAAACAGAAAGCAAATTTTTGGTGTATGCGAATGTATAAGTAATAGACATGTCACTACAATTAAATCATTTTTGGGATATTTCTAAATGCACCTGCACAGATACATTTAACACTTATGTATTCCTCCACTGTCCCTGGCCTTGTGTGGAGACACACCCTGGAATGTCATTGCCATGGTGACGGGGCGTCAGTCGGGGTACAGGCCCGCCCCCCTGAGAGAGCCCCCCAGGGGAGACACTCAGGCCCATGCAGAGCGAGGAAAGAGAGACGAGAGGCACGTTACCTGACAGATAATGTTATCATAGTAAGCCAAAGCACGCGCATGAGGGAGGCTGGGCGGGGTGTCACAAAGTTTCCTTACGTTTGGGTGGGAGCCCTCAGCGATGGTGGACAGGGAGAAATTATCATTGTGCTGCTCTGACGGAGGCCGGTACTTACTGCTGTGAGGAGGAAGGGAGGGAGGGAGGAGAGAGAGGTAGGAAGAAAGAGAAGGGGAGGCAATCGGAGAGGCAGAGGAAGAGATCAACAGAGAGGATGAATGAGGAGTGAAGATGGAGTAGGTGGCGAGGGAGAGGGGGAGGAGAGGAGAGTGGGGAGGAAGAGAGCGAAGAAGAGTGAGTGTAAGAGGAAAAAGAGGAGAGAAGGAGAGATCAAGATGAAATGAGAAAGGGAAGAGAGGGTGAAGTCCGAGAGAAGTAAGGGAAGGAGAGATATTAGAGGAGAACAGGAAAAATATAAAATCAAAATTTGAATAGAAAATGGGGAGATGGGAGTAAAAATGTAAAGTAAAGACAAAAAGATAAAGAAGGGAGGTAAGGAGGAGGTGCAAAAATATTTGGGGACAGGAAGAGCAAGAGACACCACAACAGAAAAAGACAAAAGCAGATGAAAACATTAATGCAAGTCTTACAGTTTTCACAGGGCATAGCTGAAACATCAACCTTTCTGTGATGCAACCAGGCACACCTATCAGTGCATAGATCTTTAGTTTGGCTGTTGCCCAATACAAAACGTTTAAAGAGGTCAATAACATATTCCATGTCTTTCAGGCAGTCTCCAGACTGGCATTTTGGGGTGTATCAGGGATGCCCAACCCTGTTCCAGGAGATCTACCACTCCATAAGGTTTCACTCTAACCGTGACAAAGCACACCTCATTCAACAGCAAGAGATCTAACTGAGCTGGTAATTAGTAGAATCAGGTGTGTCAAATTAGGGCTGAAATAAGAACCTGCAGGATGATAGATCTCCAGGAACAGGGTTGGGCAGCCCTGCTGTAAGTGCTCAGTTGCCATCTGCAGTTTAGTTCTATGCTAAAGGGTAAATCTCAGGATGCCAAACCCAAAATAAGCAATGGAGGCTCCATTTTCCATCACTGGCTCTCATTCAAAAATTAAAATAAATACAAATTTCGCCCGCAATTAACATGGTTCCAGCAGGCGGGCAGCGACGTTGGCGGTTTGGCTCCCACACGGTTACCATGGCTCCAAAAACTTCTACACAGAGCAGACTGATAAAATCAATTTGAATATTATCATTCCATGTTCGACTGTCAGTGTAAGTGGCAAAAGTCCCTCTTCATGAGAGGGGAGTGCACTTGCCAATGAATGCATCACCTGGCTTAGTCATGGGGGAATGGGGCTGGGGAGGAGGGCTCCACCCCATCAGAGCAACCACATCAGGGCTGTGGGAGAGTGGCTGACGTGGGATACATATGGCTTTAATTAAGTTTCAATGCACTGAAATGCACACTGCACATTACAGAAATATTAACCATTCTAAGATGCTGTGTGGGTGTCTGCCTCTGTGTGTCTGTGTGTTTCTGTATTTAAGTGTGTCTATGTGTGTGTGTATGCAAATGCTTACTGGCTGTGTCTAGTTTGTATCTGTAACATAAGGACCCATAAACCAAAGGAAGGAAAAGTCTCTTTCTGTGCCACTGATCAGAGCACTGGGCCATAACAATCAATCAGTTTCTTTAAGGAATCTAAAAAGACTTCAGATTGAGGACTGAGGCTGTGTGTGTGTTTGTGTGTGTGTGCACATGTGAGTGTGTGTGTGTGTGTGTACATGTGAGTGTGAGTGTGTGTGTGTGTGTGTACATGTGAGTGAGTGTGTGTGTGTGTGTGTGTGTGTGCGTGTACATGTGAGTGTGAGTGTGTGTGTGTGTGTGTGTGTGTGTACATGTGATGTGTGTGTGTGTGGTGTGTACATGTGAGTGTGTGTGTGGAGTACATGGAGTGAGTGTTTGTGTGTGTGTGACATGGAGTGATGTGTGTGTGTGTGTGTGTGTCGTGTGGTACATGTGAGTGGTGTGTGTGTGTGTGTGTGTGTGTGTGTGTGTACATGTGAGTGTGTGTGTGTGTGTGTGTACATGTGGTGTGTGTGTGTGAGTACATGTGAGTGAGTGTGTGTGTGTGTGTGTACATGTGAGTGAGTGTGTGTGTGTGTGTGTGTGTGTGTGTGTGTACATGTGAGTGTGTGTGTGTGTGTGTGCATGTGCGTGTACCTGTGTGTGTGTGTGTGTGTGTGTGCATGCGTGCACATGTGTGTGTGTGTGTGTGCGTGTACATGTGGTGTGTGTGTGTGTGTGTGTGTGTGATGTGGTGTGTGTGTGTGTGTGTGTGCTGTGTGTGTACTGGTGAGTGTGTGTGTTTGTGTGTGTACATGTGTGGTGTGTGTGTGTGTGTGTTGTGTGTGTGTGTGTGTGTGTGTGTGTGTGTCATGTGTGTGTGTGTGTGTGTGTGTGTGTGGTGTGTGTGTGTGTTGCGTGTACTGTGTGATGAGAGGGTGTGGTGTGCGGTGCCTGTGTGAATGAAAGACACGAGATGGAGCGTGCTGGACAAGGCTGCTGGGATGCACGATCTGGAGCGTGATGTCATCCAGTCCAGCTGAAAGTAGGCCAGCCTGACAGCGCAAGCCAGGGTGTGTGTGTGTGTGTGTGTGTGTTTGCGTCTGCGTGCTAGTCTTTAGGGAGCAGTGACCTACATACAGCTGTGCAGCCTGGGGATGTGTGTGCATGTGTGTGCGCGTTGGTGTGTGTGTAGTTAACAGACAGGATACAGTAGTCAGGAAAGAGAGCAGGAAGAAGGAGAGGTGAGAGAAAAAAAAGAACAGACCACTCAGAGAGCGAAAAGGAGACAGGAAGAAAGAGAGGGAGAGAGGGCATCTGAAGGAGAATAAAGACAAGATGCAGGCCAGCTGCATAAAGTCCTCTGCATCTCCAGCACACACTGGTGCTTTTGTGTGTCTGTGTGTGTGTCTGTGTGCGTGTGCATGCGTGTTTGTGTGGGTGTGTGCATGTGTGTACAGGTGTGTGTGTGTGTGTGCGTGTGTGGGTGGGTGTGTGCATGTGAGTGCGAGTGTGTGTGTGTGTGTGTGTGTGTGTGTGGGTGTGTGGGTGTGTGCATGTGAGTGGAGTGTGTGTGTGTGTGTGTGCTGAATTGGCTGTATGATGTTCAACATGAATACATCAGCCGCCCACTCCTCCATCTGCTGCAGGTAACTGCAGCCCTGACTCTGCAGTGTGTGTGCACTGAGAGAGAGAGAGAGAGAGAGAGAGGGGGGGGGAGAGGAGAGAGAGAGAGAGAGGGGGAGAGAGAGAGAGGAGAGAGAGAATGGGGGGGTGGGGGAATTAGACGGACGGAAGAGAGGAGGGATGAGATGAGATGATTTTGAATTCAACACCAGGACACTAAGAGATTACCCAAAGCTCCATCAAAGCCAAAAGGGAAAAAAGGATCTTGCAGATCCTCAGGGAATGGCCAAATCTTTCAGTCCTTTGAGTTCAAGGCAGGGGGAAACACATCAATGATTCTCCTGAACCAACACACAGTGTTGCTTTATATATCTCTGTACATCATTCTGTCCACCCATGTGGACGGCAGCTTAGAAGGGCATAGCCCCAATATAAGCACACACGCAAGAACCCACACACACACACACACACACACACGCACATACACACTCAGGGACACACACGTGTGCACACACACACCATTCTTCCACTTCATCCTTCTGATTTTTCTTCATCAGTCCCATCCTTCATCATCAGCCTTTTCCTGTTTCCCCCACCCCTGTCACAGCTATTCTGCATTCCCTTTTCTGCCGCTGCTTTCACTCTTCCACCATGTTCCATATGCAAATTCTCTCTCTACCTCCCACTCTCTATTTCTCTCTCTCTCACATACACATACACACACACTCTCATTATCTGTCTCTCTCTCACTCCCTTTTCTCTCCCCATTGTTATCCTATCTATATATCCCTCTTCACTGTTCTACTCTCTCTCCCTTTCTCTCCCTTTCTCACCTCTCTAGCCCTCCCTCTCTCCCTCTCTCTCCTCCCCTCTCTCCCCCTCTCTCTCCCTCCCCCTCTCCCTCCCTCCCTCTCTCTCTCTCCCCTTCCCTGTCTCTCTCTCTCTCCCTCTCTCTCTCTCGCTCCCCCTTTTCCTCTCTCTCTCTCTCTCTCTCTCTCTCTCTCTCTCTCTCTCTCACTCTCCCCTTCCCTCTCCCCCTCTCTCCTCCCTGCCTCACCTGCGCTTGTGCAGCCTGCTGTTCTCGGTCTTGAGCAGGTGCAGCTTCTTGGCGAAGAAGACGGTGATCATGAAGAGCAGCAGCACCATGAGGGCGGCGGCTCCGATGGCGATGCACATCACCTGGAACTCCGTGATCACCGCCTCGCACCGGGAGCCCTTGTGCCACATGTAGTCCTGCGCGTTACACCTGGGGGAGGAGCCGGAGGACCAAGAGGGGAGGAAACAGGAAAGAGAAAAGGAGAAAAAATTGGGGGGGGGGGAAGGAATGGATACAAGGAGAAAGAGAGGAGGGAGTGGGAGAGATGGGAGAAATCGGAAGAAGAAGAGAGGAAAAGCAACAGGAAGGGGATGGGGTGAGCAGCCAAAATAGATTGAAGGAGAAAAAAGGAATATAAAAAGAGAATGATGGAGCAAGAGACCACAGACAGAAGGAAGGGCACGGTGAAAAAGAAATGGGGAGGCAGAGAACGGTGGGGGGAGACAAGGTTAATTGACCAATCTGTCACAGTGATAGCATACTTCCTGCTGAGTCTCCCTGGTGACTGCACTTGCTCCTCCATGTGTGACACAGTAACTCAGCCAAGTCACAGCCTGCCAGGAGAGCTCCATCCATCCAGCTGTCTAACCCATATACGAGGAGAAACTCTAACTGCCATTCTGTCTAAACACACACACACGCACAGACACATCACACACTGCATTACACACTCACATCAGTACACACACGCAAAACGTGTATTTACTATAAAGTTGAATGATGTTTGCCAATATTTGTCCTGTAAACCATTCTGAATTCTTGTCATTGTTCTTGCTAGTCCCAGTCAATCAGGTTTGATTGGGATTTTAATTTAGCATTGACTGGAGTTTTACTGCCCCTAATAAGACGTATGTAAAGGTATCTCTAATTTTTCATGCATGTTGTTCAAGCAAATTTCAGATAAATCTTTTGGTTTATTTGCTGATCGATTGTTTGAGGCCTTGTAAAGTAACAATAAATTAACAATGAATAAACTATTTTGCTGTAATTAATTATTCTGGCTGTAATCTGAATTTGAATGCACAATTCCTGTAAACATAGTGAATGAAGGCAAGAACTTGGAAACATTCATTTCAAGCAAGGTCCAGTGACCTTTTCAGCTGTCTGCATCGCTTAGAGATGAAAATTGGTTCAGGCAAGTGTGAGGTAATTGAACGAGGTGATAAAGGATTGAGGTGGAAAGGCAACAAATGAAAAAGAATCGCCTGAATAGAGCAAATTAGATTTACATTTTAGGAAAATCTTGCTGTTCAGCAAATCTTAATAAGGAAGCTCTCTAAAATATTCTGCTATGTCTCTGGGCTGGACCCGCCCTGGACCAAACCCCAGGTTGGGTTCTGTGAAGGCCCATGCCTGTGCTGTCCGACTCCGTCTTCATCGTTTAGCCTGACTGCCCAGCCCGCTTCCCGCCATCTGGTCCTGCAGGCCCCCAGGGACATGGCGCCGAATCAGCGATCATGGGCATGTGCGGCTCACAGATTGGAGAGGAGAGAACGCAGGCTGTGCTCCACAGGACTGCACTCCACAGGACTGTGCGTTCTGTGTGCTCATGTTTGGTCAGGCCAGACCTGGGTCAAATACGTATTTGTTTTGGATTCAAATAATTTTCCACGCTTTACTGATCTTGTCTGGTGTCTTGGAACCAATGAAATACTCTCAAAAAATTGCAAACCCCGCCTTCTGGTCATATTGGCAGGCTCAATTACACCAGGCAAGATCAATAGAGCACAGAAAGGTATTTGGATCCAAAACAAACACGCAGGTCCAGGTCAGACCACCTCTCTGTCCAGCTACCCACAGAGCACAGGGGGCTGTAACCTCAGCTGCACCCAACCGACCTCTTCCTGGACCTGGAGCACCTCTCAGCTTTAGGGACACTCAGCACGATGGCCTAAGGGACAACTCTGGAGTCAAGCCTCGGTTCTTTAACCCCTGCAGTGCTTCTGCCCAAAAGCGGGAGCAGAGGACAGAGGTGGAGCGAGGAGGGGAAAGGGCAGGGCTGTATGAAGACTGTACTGCAACTGACAGAGCTGGAAAGTTTGAGGGTCAGAAAGTAAAAGTCCTGTCATGTGTTTCTTCCACCCGTGAACTTAGTCGGCTGATTGTGCTAATTAGTTCTACCTCTTGGCTTCTGATTGTGCTAATTAGTAAATTCAGGTGATTGGAACAAAATACTGGGGAGGACTTTTACTTTCTGAACCTGGATTTACCACCTCTGGCAGCTGAGGGCAGTGCACTGACAGGAATCTTAATGGGGGTAGAAAGGTTACACTCATTCTGCATGTTTAACATTCTGTCAGACGCTGCGTGGGTTCACTCTGTATCTGAAAGTCCGGGGGAAGCACCTCAGGCATTTTCACACATTTGAATTAATATGATTTCTGTCAAAAATGGCTAAAATATGCATGCCTGGGCCAAGGTTTGAGTGTCAAACCATTGCAATCTGATTGACACAGACTCTCTTATAGTCTTATCAGCTATAGCTGTTCTCTCTCTCAGTGGGTCCTGTCCTGTCACCTCTCTCTCTCTCTCTCTCTCTCTCTGTCTCTCTCTCTGCACTGTGAAAGACAAACCTCAGGCTATATTCGACACATCTTGACAGACATCACCTCTCATTACTATGTTTTTGAAAACAACTCTATTTGGAACACTTCTTCCTCACATACACCCATAAAACGTTGCTCTGTGGTTCTGATCAGCTGAACACGATAAATGACTTCCCAGTGCTCAGAAATCTCCATCACAGCACTGCTGTAACATTGAGCCAATTTGCAATGATTTTACAGTAACAGCGTCAGGACTCCACGTGCCAGCTGGAATCCATTTTGAAAACCGAACGGCTTTCCCATACCCTAATTGGTATCAGCTGAAACATTGGGCAGTAGAATCTGCATAGATTTGCTTGCCTCTGAAAATGCAGTTGTGAACTGCTGTCAGTTTAATACTTGGCAACACAGATCGATTGGATCCACAGATGAACTGTGTAAAGAGCGTGCTCCAAACTGCTGATGGAGGGTTCGACAGAGGCACAGAGATGAGGCCTGGCATGCGTGCCCTGTGCCAGGGACTGGCAAGGCCCAGGCAGTTGGAAGATATGGGTGAAGGGGGGCTGGGGAGCAGGGGAAAGGGCTTTAGATAGAAGAAGCTGAGATAAGAGGCTGCTCATTTTTTTAGGAATCAGTCATGCGCCTCTCATTTTCTGAGCCGTGTGCAGAACAGGCCGGCGGGCATGCTGCGCTCTGGCCTCTGCAGCGTGACCAATAGCCAGTGGGCAAGGATGGGGCCAGCCGACTAGTTCAGTGCCCAGAGAGCTGCATGTCATATTAGGAAGGACTGCAACAGTCAGGACTGAAAACCACTTTTATGTATAGGAAATTCCTTAAAGAAAATCAATGTTTTGTGTGCAGCAAATGCAAAATAATGCCAACTAAACCAATTAAGCTTGGTTTACATTCATTATCATAGCATATATATAATATTATTATATATTATAATTAACACAAATATCTAATCAGCCAATCACGTGGCAGCAGCTCAATGCATTTAGGCATGTAGACATGGTCAAGACAATCTGCTGAAGTTCAAACCAAGTATCAGATTGGGGAAGAAAGTTGATAAGTGACTTGAACGTGGCATGGTTGTTGGTGCCAGACAGGCTGGTTTGAGTATTTCAGAAATTGCTGATCTACTGGGATTTTCACGCACAACCATCTCTAGAGTTTACAGAGAATAGTCCGAAAAAGAGAAATTGTCCAATGATCGGCAGTTCTCTGGGCGAAAATGCCTTGTTTATGGCAGAGGTCAAAGGAGAATGGCCAGACTGGTTTGAGCTGATAGAAAGGCACCAGTAACTGAAATAACCATTTGTTACAACCGAGGTATGCAGAAGAGCATCTCTGAACGCACAACACGTCGAACCTTGAAGCAGATCTCCTGTCACCTAATGAAGTGGCCGGTGAGTGTATATAATAGCTACGGTACTAAGCTCGAAAAATCCCACAGATCCCTGTGTCCCAGGTTGGCATTTTGGGGTCCCCAGAAGGTCCTCTGCAAGTTGGGCAGCAAGCCCACCAAGGGCGTGAGTGTGGCGAATCAGTGGATTAAGAGGCTCTGGTGGCGACTGGAGCACAAGAGTGATCTGGTGGTATTTACTGGGATTTTGCTGTCAGTGTTCAACAGCTAAATGGGTGCTGCCATGGAGTGATTTCTATGAGGATGGAGAGATAACCTTCATTGGGTGCAAGTTCAAGGCAATGCTTCTGAAGCCCCACCCATTATAAAGATCTATTTCACATTGATGCAATTATTCTAATGCTCTCCATCAAAGTCACAAGCATTTGCCTTCCAGTATCTTAGTCACTGTGGAAACTGACAGAAGCTACCTCACCCCTCATAGTTTTTCAGAGAAATGAGAGAGATAGAGGGAGAAAGAAAGACAGAGAGATACAGAGACCAATGGAGAGAGAGAAAAAGAGTGACAGAGAGAGGTCATATATTTTCACAAGGGTTCCCGTATATCTGTCTGATGCAATCTGGAGCTGTCGTATTGTCATACTGCTGCTTTGTCGGCTGAGAGGAAAACAGCAATAAATAGCTGGAATGGAGGTTAAAAGAACAGATTTGTCAGTGATCATCTGTATTACTCTGTACTTCTGTCTTTGACCATTTTTCAACTACACCCTCAAATTAAGGCCCATTAACCCATTCATCCAATTCAGTTGTCCTGGGCCACTTTTATTTAAAGCACACTCAGTGAACCCTTGCTACAGTGAACAGTGCCAGTACTAACCACTGAGTCAGAATGTTACCATCAATGTGGCTTCGTGTCACATGGACGGGCTGGCAGCATGTTCTAAGGAACAGTTGGCCTTGGTGGTGAAAGACATCCCATTATAAATCCAACGTGCCCTATGCCCATTGTCCCTCAGTGAAAAACTGCAAGTATCCAAAAATCATTTTACTTTTATCATTTATACAAAGCCTTTGTGGTGTTTATGAGACTATATCCTGTATGATGAGTATGGGGTAGTCTGTCCCTGTACAATGGTCAAGGCAGCCAAATACCCCTTTCTGAGCCTAATTTCTCCATAGAATTTGTGGGATTTGCAGGATTATATTCTGGGACTAGTATGGGTTAGTCCCATAACATCATATACAACGGCTGTCACTAAACACTCAAAAAGAAGTGTTGCAGCAATACACATTTTGGATGGCAGTGCAGCATAATGGTTGGGAACTGTGTTTGAATCTCCAATGTTCTAGCTTGAATACCCAGGTAGGCAGTACCCTTAAGCAAGGTAGTAAAGCTGAATTGCTTTAGTAAAATATCCAGCTGTCTCAATGTACAAAAAACCGTGTAAGTTTCTCGCCTGTGATGTGCAATGTGTAAATTGTGTGATCTGCTCATCACTAGTTCCTTGTAAACATCACTTGATCGCCACAGAATCGATAATCATACTAGAAGCTGCCTACCTACCCTCAATCTCCCAGTTCATATAGGGGGTTTGGCGTCCATGTTACATTGCTCCATTACACATGCGGAAGGAGAGGGGCGGGGCAGCAGTGAGTTGAGTGAGAAGCTGTGCCTCAGTACTCTGCTCATGCTGTAGATCTCATTCTGCCTGGGTACACATCAGTGACTGTACATTGCCAGGCCTTCGGCTAAAAACATTCAGCCACATAAATAAGAGTGAGAATCAAGACCGTAAGGAAAACAAGCCTTTACTTATCCCGTATCTGTTGCCTTGTCCTGTATATCAGTAAAGAGTATTAAAATGTGGGCAAATGCATAGTTTTGGAATGAGTAATTCCATATAAGAAAATAATGGATATCTGCCCTGTGATGGACTGGCGACCTGTCCCGGATGCATTCCTGCCTCTCGCCCAATGCATGCTGGGATAGGATCCAGCACCCCCCGTGACCCTGACCAGGAATAAGCGGGTTAGATAATGGATAGATGGATGGAAAATAACGGATATCAATGTTCTGAGCAGATAACCGAGGAAGGGTGAATTTGAGTAGAGATATAAGGTGCTGTGAGGATGGGGTACTTAGCCCATATGGACACTGTGTCGCATTTTCCCCCATACCCCACCAAAACAGCCTCTCTAATCCTCTCTGTTAATTGATATTTCAGAGGCTTCATATTAAGCTTTATTTCTGGGCTTGACCTCCTTACTGTGTTACAGTTCACCTTCTGGCCACTGTAGCCCAGCCCACACTCATGAAATCATTCCCCTTCCCGAATCCCCATATTACCACAAGATCCTATGTAATTTGAGGGTTTCTGAAGGAGGAATACAGTCATGGAACAATTTGGCCTCAATGGGAAATTTGCAACAAACACAATGAGGTCATCTGGACCTCAAAACACAAAAACTAAATGAATCTTTAAAAACCCACATGTGCTGAAAACAGAATCAAGAGCAACAGATAGCATCAGGAGCTATATCACTTCCATGGCTATTTACACCAGGGATTTTTGCTGTACTTGCATTGGGATGACCCTAATTAGCAAGGCAGAGTACACATGTCCTCACGTGGTGGACAGACATCTGCAGTGAAACAGGAAGCCATGTATTATCTGCAGGGTGAAGAGGGGATGGGGGTGGAATGGTGGGAGAGCCCGCCGACCCCTGCCCTTACCTGCAGAAGACTCCGATCCCCTCCGCCAGGTAACACTGGCCCCCGTTAAAGCAGTAGTTGGGGAACAGGTCACAGGGCGAGCGGCAGGTGCCGTTGCTCCGGACGTAGTCCGGGCGGCAGTCAGATCCATTGATGCCGTCCATGAGCCCCGGAGCGGAAGGGGGGCCCTCGTCCTCCCCGCTGGGGAGCACGTCATCGGGGCCGAAGGAGCCCGGGAGACGAGGGTCAAAGGGCACGGAGGCGCGGGTGGTGGTGAGCAGCATCACGTTCTCGTCCGCCATGTCAACCGTGGTGTACTGGTCGGAGTCGGGGTAGACCTCGGTGGTGGAGAAGACGTCGTCCTTGCTGTCGTAGTAGTAAAAATCTGACATGGTCCAGGAGTCGCCCCCCTGGAGCTCGCGGCTGGCCGGGTCGGGGGAGGGGGGGGCCAGGTCACGGCGGCGGGAGGCGGGGTCGATGTAATCCACGGTGAGGACGTCAGGGTGGGAGGGGGACCGCGCGGGCGGGAGGCTGGGGCGTGGCAGGTGGTCCAGGTCGAGCATGGCAACATCCAGGCCACCTTTGGTGCCCTGCCAGGGGGCGTCGGTGTGCTCCTCATCTTTGAGCTCCAGCTGGGCGTCAGTGGGGTTGGGGGGTACGGGCAGGCCGGTGGGCAGGCCGGCGCCCACGCCCTCCGACGGAATCTTCAGCAGGAGGTCCTTCTCCGCGGATTCAGAGCTGATCTCAGATTCTCCCAGCATGCCACTGCCCGCCTCCTCTCCGCCCCTGGGTTTGCGGACCGCCCCGAGGTTCAGGAGAAAGGGAACGGCAGAGCTCGCGGCCGCGGCTGCCTGCTCAGACTCCCCGCTGGGCAGCGAAGAAGAGTTCACCTTGTCATCCATCACTGTGATGTTGGTTCCCAAGGTTTCCCCTGAAAGCAACAAGAATGTCACGGTCAGTAAAGTCCAACACCTTCCCATCATGCACCGCTCTTGCTGCAGGCACTGGAAAGTGTCTTGTCATTTGAAGCCTTGAAAACTACTGCAGGAGATGTTAGCATCATTAGTCATCAAAGCTTTCTTTCTTTCTCTACAGACAGCATCATAAATAGCACCAACAGCATAGAATAAGAATTTTTATGAGTCACTTTCTCTAAGGTAAAACATCCTAGCCTTAGTCAGGATTCATACTTATCACCAAGTTTATTGTAGCTTAAAATTAATAATAAAGCCTGTACAGAGCTAAAGACCAGAACTTAGACAAAAATGTTATGCAACGATACAACACAAAATGGAGTTCGAAAAAATTTGCTCCAATCACAAAACCAGTTATTCAGTCTTTCTGTGTCATTTCATACATAAAGGAACGTTGAAGCCCATTGAGTTCATAGGGAGTCTCAGAATCACTGAAGCGGCAACAAAAAAGCAAACCAAAATAGCAAGACAAAGCAAACCAGAGAAACAAAGAGAAACAAAAGATTCCCAATCTCCTTAGCCCCCGGTTAATTATGCCCGCTTCTGCATGGGGCTCCCGACTGCTTTCCAAAGCTGCTTGCCGGTGAGGGATTAAATGTGCTGATTTCCTAATGTACTCGGTCGGCAGAGAGCCAGGACTGAGATTAAGATTAAGAGCCAAGGGTCGAGACTCATTCTGGGATAGCGGGAATCTGTAACCCTCCTGAACCAGGCACAGCTAACCTGCGTATACGGGGATGTAGGATATACTGACATGCTCTGTCCTACCTGTAAAATGACTTTATTTCAAAACCTCAGTCAGCACACCCGTCATATTATTTTTTTATCACAGCAAGTGGACGATGCACTGCAACAAAGGGGACAAATTGTTCGCTTGGGTCAGCGAGGTACAAGTGAATAAGATGGTGTTTCAAGCCATGTTCTGTATTTACCAGGGCCAACTCTATTCCAGTTCAATTAAATTCAGGAAGTGAATTTAAATTAATTAACTGAAAAACCTCCACAGAACATTACGGGCATTTTTCCATTCGTGATTTGAATTTCAATTCTTTTCCCAAATTGAACCTGACCCCCATCCCCGCTATTTGTGCCAGCTGTCTGAATGGGCGCAGAACGGGCGTCATCGCTGCACGTATCAAAGACAAAGTGATCTGACGAGCCTCGCGAAGGAAAAATAAATAAATCATCTCCACGTAATCAAGGGGGAGAAGCAAAATCCGCTGGGCTGGAATCTGTCATGAGCCATAACAGACAGGCAGGTGGAAGAGGAAATAATTACTGTAAGTGGGGGAGCGAGGCATCACGCAGCATGAATTTTAATGCCTTCGCAGAGAGCCCAGGCGAGAGCGGGATCTTCGGGCACCAGCGGCATCCATTAAAGGACAGCCAGAGTAGCCAGGGCCCTCCTGACACAAGGTTCCCACTCCACGCGGGTAAAGCCAGCTACAGCTTCATGTGTCTTTGTGTATTATTTTAACAAAGAGGAAGAACGTGACCTTTCAGAAAGCGTATCGGCCGTAAGCAAAGCCGTTTGCCTGCAGAGCTCGCTCAACCGTGCAAAAGACATCGCGCCGCTCTGTGGCTCGCTCCTGCTGTCTTTCGCCATGCTGAAACCGCAGAAGGACCAGAGCAAGACGTGCCTCGATTAGTTTCATTACCAATCCAAACTCATGTTGACACTCTAATCTCAGTCAGTAAAAGTTTACAACGTGACCACACCCCCTGACAGCCGCCACAGAATACAAACAGCTGTTACAATCATTCTAGTCTAATTCTGTTCTATGGCCCAACTTGAATGGCTTTGTTCTCTTCGGAGCTCATGGGACCTCTCTGGCTCCCTCTGTGAGGTCTCCTCTCTCCTCTGTCTCGCCTTCTGCATGACCAGCTGAGGTTATCACAGGGACACCAGCCACTGTTGCCACAATAAAATGTAAAGGATGAAGTGTCCTGCATCCCAGAGAAGCCATCTGAAGCCAAACACTAGTCTGGCTTCAAATTAGAAGCCTAGAGGCTTCATTTCACCTCCCCTCAAAATGTAACTTTCTGGCAATCATTTTAATCCACGTTCTTCAGTTCCTGCAATAAATAGAATCTAATTTAAAAGGAAAACGGGTTCAGAAGGGGACAACAGACCTCAAATTTTGTGAATGTAACATGCTTTGATTGGTGTAAAGAAGGTGGAGGTAACACGTTTTGATTGGTGTAAAATACGACGGATGCTATGACAAATAAAATAACTGAGGTGGAGATTACAGACTTTGACTAGTGTAAATAAAGAATGCGGAAGTTACAGTATTTATTTGGCGTAAATAATTACAATAATTACAGGCAGGGATCCATCGGGGGTGGGGGGGGGGGGCAATGGGGTACATTGTTCCAGGCCCTGGAGGTGGGGTGGGGGGGGGGGGGGCAAAGGTCTGTGAACTTGCGGTAAATATTATTGTCCCGGGTTGGGGGATAACAGGAAAATACAATTTAGTCCTGACCCTGGGACTTTCACCCGGCCCTGGTTATAGGCCCTGATTGGTGTACATAAATAATAAACACTCAGAACATCATGAGATAAACACCAGAAAATATTTCCCTGGTGCAATTATTCAAGGCTCTTGGAAATTAGATTAAAATGTGTTTCTAAAAAAATTATTTTCAGTTTCAGTACAGTCCCAAATAAATACTAGAATTGATTCAAAATCCAAGTCTTTGCCATGCTGTGTAAGGACACACATTTCTGATTGTTTGCAGCAATCCTCAGGGCGAGTCCAGAATCTGCTCCTCCAAACCTGTAGCTGTTTAAATCTTGAGCTGGTTTACAGCAACATGCTTCCACCAAGCCTGATATCTACACAGTACTAGCGGGCTCCTGGGCCATGGTTGTTGCCCCCAAAATTGCACTCCCAACTGCCACAAGTGAAGCAAATGTCAAGCCTAAGTTTGATAAGCATCAGCATCAGGCTCCAGTTTTTACATTGACCCACACAGATCAGGGGTTCACCAGCATGAGGGGACTTCTGTTCACTCTAAAGCAGGCACACAACAACCCTACTGCCTGGGAAGATTCACAGCTGGAATAGAGGATCAAAATATCACAGATCTTCATGGGTCCATTGCCTTACACCATCTGACTGGGGTTGAAACCACCTCTTCATATGGAAGAAAAAAGTTGAATGTTGTTCAGGATGTCATTGACTTTATTGTTATTGCAGTTTCTGTATTGCTTCACCCTAACTCTCTGGTGTCACTTAATATGAGAGCCGTGTAAACTGTAAATGGCTTGCATTATGAAAAGACAAAAAAGAATATACTAGCTTTAAAAAACAAAAGGAAGCTGGTATGCACGCTGAACCATTGTTTTCATCCCTACAGATAGAGCAGTGATGTGAGTCATGAATGCACTGTTCACTTGGAACACTACATTAAACCAGAGCACTCACAACAAAGGAAATCCTACAGCACATTTCAGTAACTGCACAATTCATACTTGTAGACCTGTACAAAATAAAATGAAAACCACTCAAATCACCAGTTTCCTCACTATCACTGCATCATGATGTTTACAAGCTACGTTTTATACACTCCTTGGTGTAAAATCTAGTGGGCAATATTCTGTTTTACGGGACCCATACCTGTGGTAGGTTATTATATTACAGCCATCTACTCCATAACGTAACAAATAATGTCCAAGGTGATTTTCACAATTTCATCTATTTATAATTCCTGCTAAATTTGAGCCTATTTGCTGTTGTAACTAGGATTGAAGTTGTGTGCACCACATAATCATTCTGGTCATAAGCCTGTATCCACAGCCGTTTGGCCACACGGTGCATAGTGCTCGTGGGATAAAAGTCCCATGGGGGCGGGGAGTCATACTGCAGCTCTATAACAGCACAGCCGTTTCATCAGTGAAACTAGGTTACACCTCTGGCCATAACTTAATTACATGTGTGAGGCACCAAGGCTGTGAGTCTCTTATATGAGGGCCATCCACACATGAGGTAACGGTTCAGCTTACGATGCGTTGGCCAAAAGAAAGGGCTTTACACTGTTACCCTTGAGACTTCTCAATGTGTCTCTTTCGAGCTCATAATAACCCATAATGCCCCTGAACTGGATCCTTCCTATCTGAATTTTAACAGACAGAACCAGGGCCTCGTCAATGCCCACACCCCCTACTCCTCCAGCCCAACCCCTCCCTCCCCGGCTCAGAGGATGAGATGAAGAAAGCGCTCTTATGTACCCATCAGGTAATAAGGCGCGGTGATGTAATCTGCACCCAGCAAACAGCACAGCCCTGCCCCATCCCTACGCCTGGGCAGCAGTGGAGGGGGGGGGGTGGGCAAAGCCCCATGCCCCTGATGGGTGAGGAGGGAGGGGGCAGGTTGGCTAAAATCGCGGGGCCTGGTGTAGGTAATGAGCACGGGCAGAGGGGGAGGGCAGCCAGTCTGTTACCTGCAGGAGACGGCCGTGGTGGACTCGGCCTTATGTTAGTGAGTCTACTGCTCGCCGCGCCCCCAAACCGGGCGGCGGACACTAATGCGCCGCAACAGCCTGTCCTCGGTTAAGCTGCACCGGCAAACAGCCCCAGAGGGGTGGAGTCACCGCGAGGGACCAGGCGTGTGGTGCAGGGGTGCAAGGGTGAGGCCTGTGGCACGACAAACCCACCAGCCTTCAGGACTGCAATTTTAAATGGAGTGTCACAAATCAATCAAAATGTATCTCATGTAGTGCCATAATGTCACAAAGCATTCTGAAAGTGCACTTTCCAAAAAAACAAGTGACTTAACAAAAAGGACACACGCATGCACACACACACATACCCACTCACTCAGTGCTCACATACCATTCAGCCCATTTTCCATATTTTGCTTAAATTGCAGAATTATTTAAGTCACATCTTAAATAATTTCTCATACTTAATGTCTAGCTAAAGGCTTACACTTACACGTCGTTAAGTGGATTTCCACCCACCAAATGTCCTTATTCGCCGCCCATGCTTTTGTAAAACCTTCCATTTATGTGCTCAACAAGTGGGCCGTGGGCCGTGGGACGTTGCTATGGGAATGTCTGAGCCGCTGCTTGGGAGACATCAGTGCGCGGCTGCTCTCACAGGTTTACATTGCTCAGGCTCATGCAGCCCAGGCTTTGTAGTGCAGCACCAGACCATAGCATTTAGATAAAAATAAAAAAACCTCCAGTGGGCCAGGCCACAGCATTCGATGTTGGGGACCCATGGCCACATATGGAGTTATGAGAGATAGAGGTTGGAGGAGGGAGGAGGGAGAGAGAGAGAGAGAGGGGGAAGGGGAGAGAGAGGGAGAGGGAAGGAGGGAGAGGGGAGAGAGAGAGAGAGGGAGGGAGGGAGAGAGAGAGAGGGGAGGAAAGAGAGAGGGAGAAAGAGACAGAGAGAGAGGGGGAGAGAGGGGAGGAGAGAGAGGGAGGTGGGGAGAGAGGTGAGAAAGGGAGAGATAGGATAACAATGGGGAGAGAAAAGGGAGTGAGAGAGACAGATAGTGAGAGTGTGTGTAGAGAGAGAGAGAGAGAGAGAGAGAATGCTGAAATCTCCCCAATGTCAGACTGATTGTAAAAAGAAAGACGGAAGTGTGCAGCTACCTTCCTGTCTCAGACGCTGCGGGATCAATCGGAAACAGTATAAATCTGGTCAATTCAGAAGAACTGCTTTTATATCATGGTCTTCTTCTAGCAAAAGGAGCCAGGGGGTTAATAAAAAACTGGGAGCATTATGCCAACGGGACATAAACTGGTTAATTCAACGTAAATTGCCTTGGTTTTTCAACTGAACCCAGAAGAAAAACACCTACCATCTCCAGCAACCAACCAACCAAGGACTCTACGTGGTACAGAAACTACATAATTTGATTCATAACAGCTGAGAATAAATTTAGTTCAGTGGTTGACATAACAACCACAGAGAGTGCTTCATTAATTCATGCTGCTCTGGATATGCGTGACTGGTTTGTGGGGCGTAGAAAGTGCATTACCGAGGAATCCTCAGCTATAAGATTGGCTACTCTTTGGCATGCAAAAGTGTTACTGCAAATGTTCAGTGCTGATTGGCCTCCTCTTGTGTGCAGCAGTTTTTGTGTGGTGACAAAGCTTTGGATCAGAGGTCCTCAATCTTATCTAGAAAGGGCCGGTGTGGGTGCAGGCTTTTGTTCCAGCCAAGCAGTGACACACCAGATTCTATTAATCAGGGTCCTTAGCAAAGACTACTCTAGTGGTTGATTAGTAGAATCAGGTGTGTAACTGCTCAGTTGGAACAAAAGCCTGCACCCACACTGGTTCTTTCTGGATAAGACTGAGGACCCCTGCTTTGGACTATCTCTGTGAATGTATATGCCACTCCAATTCTTCCCATGCTAAGTAATAGCAAAAGCATCACTGTGTTCCTTCATTTCAATGGAATTTCCGTCCATTTAGTCTTTAGTGAGTTTGTCCTGATTCTTTGCGAGCGGATGCATTCTGAAATCATATCCTACCCAGACAACCTCAAGAGCTCTTGTACACTGAATGGGCGTAAAGCTTCCTTGAAACTGATGCCTGCAGTTTCTGGTTTCAGAAGCAGTGAGGGACAGCTAACGGCCAATGAAAAACATCTGTTAAAGATGCACCGTGAGTATAAAAAAAACTTATTTTCCTTAAGGTTGTTAATCTTTCTCCTAGAGTAAAACATCAGACAGCAAGCCACACAATAAGGATACACTGTAAAAGAAAAGAGCACCAAACCAGAAACACGCACTGTACCGAAGTGGGAAACAAGGAATTTATTGAACTGTGGCAAATGCATTAGGGCATATTTAATCTGTCTGCAGATACCGGCCTTTACAAATAACTCATGAACCAGACAATGTCAGTGGCTTCAGGCAAAATCCTGAGATAGTGACACATACTACAATTCCCCAATTTCAGTTGTGGTGTATCACCTCTGGTGTATCTGCCCCAGTTCTGCAGGTGGCAATCTGTGATGTGTCAGTAAAATGCGTATTAAGTATGACGCATAGCCTAATGCAGTAAAGAAGGTAGCAATATGAGAATTTATTTCAATTTATACCCAAATTTGGAGTGTGAAATCATGACAGTAGCCCTGCCACATCACTTCTACCTCCTCCATTCAGAGGACTGTGCGCAAAAAGACAGCATTTTGCAGCACTTCTTTCTCACTCTGTGAGCTGCCAGATACGTTACCACAGCGACAGAACTGGAGGATTGTACAGCGAGAGTGACATCATCGGCTCATACCATGTAAGGCTGGGCAGTCACAAGTCAGCTGGCTATGGAGTTTGAAGGTAAAACTGGAGTATGTCCCCTTTTGATTTCTCTCCATTCACTGCGGTGATGTGTTCGCTTATTCTCTCATACCAAAGGGCACGAGGGGGTTGACAGACAGGTGTTGTGCAATGAGGCAAAGGTTAGCCTGCTGACTTAAACCTGCCCAATTTGGGCTACGTTATCTTTGTTTGTGGATCATCTCACTTGAATTCATAAATACAAAGTGAGCACGAGCCTGGCCCTCAGTCAGGCCACAGGACAGACCACTTTACTACACATGAACACCTTAACTGGATGTGTAACTAAAGAGCAAGAGGAAATGAGAGAGAGAGCCCCAGGAATGACAGGTGTCCAATGGTTGGATGTAAAATCTAAACAAAAGAAAAACCATGTGAAATGTGGTGTTACTTTGATAACAGAAACACATGTCCATAGGAATATAAGCCTGCATTTGAGCAATTCACCTGAGTGTAGCTGTGCAACCTTCACTTTGCTTAAATCTGGTACATGACTTGTGTCATATACCTCCAGAATCTGTCACTAAACGGCATATGAATAAGACTACTGCAAGAGATCATACATTAAAAATATAAGTTTGTGAAAAACATCTGTGACAACTTCATTCAGTTGAAATTGAGATTAACATACACAATCAGTCACTTGATTCCTATAATGTCACAGGAATGTTATGAAAATGGCGAATGAATTCTTCATGCATGAATATAGTTAAGGCACAAATTAATTTTCTGGGAGTAGATTTAAATGCAGAGCAGCCTTATTTGAATGATGAGAGATGTGCTACACTTGAGAATCAAATCCTGCTAACTGTGCATGAAGCCTAGTCTGCATACTTTCCTTGTCCAAATATGGAAAGTTGGTTGAATGAATGCTACCTGCTCAGCAGGGGTGTCACCATGTGCTCCAATTGTTGCTATGCCACCCTGTTTGTAGGCAAAACCAGGATGCAGCTAGAATTAGTCTGTTGGTAGGTCAGTAAGAAGGCAGTCTTCCCTCTGGGTCAAGCACAAAAGACAAGGCAATGCCCTGGCTCAGTGTTGTGTGCTACAAACAGTAGAAGGTTGTATCTTGGATGAGACACTAAACCCATGCATTTTACTGTAGTCTTTAAAGTTTCTTAATAAAATTAGCAGAGGCATTACAGTGGTTGCATTAACGCAGTATTATGTGTTTTTTATGCAGAAAAAAAGCCAAAATGCAAGAAAAAATATACTGCGTACTATAAATGCAGATATTCTGAGGTCTTTTCTAAGATTACAATGGGCAATTACCTAGACTTGAACCACAACAAAATAATTACTCCTGTTTCTTTGAGCCAATCGTCTTGTGTCTGACATTTGTGTTGTTTATAGATCATATTTACACAACCGTTGGTAGCGTTGCTAGATTCAAAGAGAAAGTGCTTAATTCGAATGAAAATTCCAAAACGAGATCTCATGCTCTAGCTTTTTTTTTTAATTTTTTTATATAACGCATTTGATTTGTTTTCTGTGCGTGTCATCTTTGTATTGTAGTGCATTCCAAATTAGTTTGTGATACATTATCTCCTCCACAAGCCATACCGGGGTATTTTCGTAGCAAAGGTCACAAATACGTAGAATGGATTCACAAATCTGTAAACGGTTTCACAAATCTGTAGAATGGACTCACAAATCTGAAAATGGTTTCATAAATATATTGAACGGATTCAAAAAATCTGTAAATGGGATTCACAGATCTGTAGAAAATTTGTTTTGATTGGAAAGCAAAACATTAACATTTCATCCTGCGTCTGTCCATAATGAAATTATGAACGACATACATTTATTGTGGCAATATTGTGAGTTGGCATATTATGGCAAAAATAGCCATTTTATCAGTACGCCAGTGAATTAGTGTAAAACGCAGATTTTGAATTGCCCTGCTTTCCAAAGATGCAGCATTTCATGGGCTGGCGCCACCACTGAGTTAACTGGTGTCTTGGCCAAACCCCAAATAGGTTCACTTAATTCTAGGCACTTAATCATCATCATCCCCCAGTATAACTGGTCTAATCAATCCCTCCTTCTCATCAGCTTATTTGTGGTGGCCATTGTGGTGCAAAATGGCCGCTGTGCATCACCTATGTGGCTGCCACATATTGATGGATTGTCACCCTTCACTGCAAATCACTTTGAGATTAACTTGTGCTATATACTGTGTGTACAATTAACATATAATTAATACATATAATTCATATATCAATAAGAAAATGTTATTAGTACTAGTAGTAGTAGTAGCAGCATCAGCAACAGCAGCAGTAGCCTACTTGAATATACACATTCGTGTTAATACAAACCAATCTTGGCGAACAGTTATACCACATGCATTTGTTCAATTACTCATTCAGCCAGAAACTTGTTTTTTTATAGATTAGATGGGACTGTCGAAATATAAACACGTATAAAACTATAAATCGTTATGAGGAATGCAGCTGTCAGCACGCATGTTTTAGTGAAATACTCCTTGAAATAATGCAGTAAAATCTACACCAAATTGGTAATCCATAAAATGTCGTAGGCCTAATGGCGAAAATGGCGAATAATATTACGTGGTCGGTTGACGTAAGGACGTAGGGCAACTATTGGTTAGATATTTGGATTTGATCAGAGATTAAATAAAAATCACAGTCAACCTCATTGAATCTCTTTGGAACTGTGGCCGTGGTGCTTCTAGTTTGTAGTGCATTACACAATTACCGCACCCGAACTCGAATGCTGGAGTGAGGGTAGTAACTGTATTTTACCAAAAGGAACATTTCATTACAAAAATGTGTCCTCCGTCTTTACGCAGGTTCAATTCTACAGATGGACACTGTATGTTACAGAACCGTAACGAGTTAGCCACTTACTGTTGTTGGGAGGCAATATGAAAGAATGGGATCAAGAGTTGGTTGGATCTGAAAGGAACTCGGTGAGATGCAATGAGCACATCGTCAGTGTGCTCGGGTAGATGGTAACTATTCGTTGTGTTAAAGTCTAAATATTACATATTGCAGCAGGAATATTACTCAGAGACACAAGAACAATTGTCGAAATGCAAGATAGGAGATGTCATTCAGATTCTGCCATTCCTCATTATGCGATGGCTGGCTGGCTGGCTGGCTGGCTGAACGCATCGGTGAAACGCCACTGACAGACAGAAATTAAACAGCTACCACTTGGAGTAGACAGAGGTCGCATATGCGTCTTTGAACCAGCAATAGGCATCGATTCGGTAATTCTTTCAACAAAATACGATGAAATAAGTTTTAAAATAGTAATTAAATTCATATTTGCAAATGCACACATTGCAATTTAGAGCCAACAATGGATGCAAAAACTGTTCTGGTGAACTGTAACACCATGGAGCGAACCAATGTGTCCGGCTGGAGACAATGGTGGACAGCGAGTTTTTTTTTTTTTTTTGGTTCTACGACACTCCTAGCAAAGGCGCTTCATGGAAGCCCGTGTAAGAGTGTGTGGGAATGTCAGTGTGGATAAAGGCATGAATAATTCAACGAAGCGCCGCGGCCCTAATCCTGCTATTGTTTCGCCCCGGCATTGCTATAGAGAGGGTGCAGCTGCTTCGGGGGAGCAATCAGTGCACATCAACTAGCCACAATTACCTCTTTTCCCCGCTCCCGCCTACAAAGCTGCGCGCCAGGTTGTGGGTGGAAAAGTGATGGGATCGTAATACCGTTTAGAAAACGCACCTCTGCCAGTCAACTGGGGAATGTGAATCTGAGTAATAGTGGCGTGTAAAATAAATTATTCCAGCAGCGCTTGAATTACAGGATATATATCGATACGCTATTTCAAGGAACGACGAACGTGCATATTTACAGTCTCCGTTTCATTTTAATTGCATGTTTAAAACAAATATCACATCCTGAAATGGTCTTCAAATCTCTATACGGCGTTTAACCTACTTCAAGCCCGCGTCCTCGCTGTAGGTTACTCTTGTCATTACGGAGCTCCATGTCACTAAAGCAGCAACAACAAAGGGCTGCTGGATTTGCTGGGTTTCAGCTCTCATTCTGTTTATGCTTATAGATATTTTTTCACAGAGTAGACGAATAAAGCGTATTTCCTTACCATGTGCACACAAAGGAAGCCAGTGCAGAAGGAGAAAGCTGGACAGCATCACCAGTCTCCAGCATCCTGTATTAAATCTTGTCTCCCTGACGTCCATACTTGCATGTAGCAATATGCCAAAACGTAAAAAAGAAAAAAAATCCTTTAAATGGGAAATAACTATTTCTAACTTCTATGTTACAATGACGTATAAATAATCCAAATGATAAATCCTTCCAGAGTTTTTTTTTTCAAGTTATAAATTTCCTCTTCGCTTCCCCATGGTTACTCCGTGTTTCTCGACTTGTTTTTTGTGCTTAGTTACTTCGGCTTTTAATTCGCATTAAGTCTGTCTGCTACGGTCCCATTGCTACCAGAGTAACTACAGCCGGCAGAAAGTCCTACGCGTACAGACGTTGTCTAGCACAAAACGCACGGAGAGCCTCCAGCGGCAGTTGTCTAATCAGCCTGATTGCCTCAATGCTTAAAAAAACAGCAAATCGCCTCTCCCGCTTTTCGATATGCTCACTGTGTATGTGAGGGGGAAATGATTTCTCTCTCCCCCACCCTGCTTATTTTTTCTTCTTACAATATATTGCAATTGAGCCTATTGGATCCCTCTTGTGCGCACGCTCGGCTTTGCGCTCGATCGTGTTGTAAAGCTCATCTGCGGTAGCATCGCAATGATCAGTTTTCAATCTGTCCGTGTGTGTGTGCAATATGTGCAGGTCTGTGTTCGGGCGCGCGCATGTGTGTTTCCTTGGGTTTGCGGTTCTATGGTATTGTGTTTGCGGTGCGTTCATGGAGGGGTTAGGGGTACTTTTCATTGAATTGGAATGTTACCTCATCCTTCAACTTACCTATGAATGAAGGGTGTTCATATTTGTCCACTCCAGATTGCAATTGCTATACCAAAATTGAACATAGTAAACCTCTTGAGATCAACAAGTCTCTCAGATCTCTCAAAGTTTCTCATAGGCAATAATTCCGTGTGCTAGACTACACCTGAGTATTGTGCTTGCTTCGTAGCCGGACTTTCAAAAGTATCCAATGAATATAAACATTACTTTGAGTGAAAATGTAAAAAGTCAATGTTATTGATAGGCCATCTTATCTCGGTTTTCAAAACCTCAAAATGCCAATGCACATTGCCTTTTGTAATCTATTCCAAGTAGTCTTTGTAGCTTTCCGAAAACAAAATTTGCTTGCCTAACACAGAAACCCAATACAATTCCCACTTCACTGCAGGGGATGCTGTGTGCGCTATACAGCAGGTTTCCAGTGCTGTAGAGAGTCTGGGAGGTGAATGATGGGGTGTATGTGACACGGATGCAGGCCAATAGGGTGTGTACAGTTGGTACAGACCTCCAGCAGGATGGCGGGCACTAATCCTCTTTAGGGGGATCAAATTGGACAGTAGACCCCCTGATCCAGACAAGAGGCAGGTGGCTGTATTATCTGTTTATGGGGATGTTTTGACCAATAGTAGAGCCTATGGGTAGAAACCCATCCTGACCCATGCTGTAATCTCACAGGCTTTCTGTGTTAAGGAGGGGAGCCACAGGAGATGCACTGTTGTAGTTCAGATGTATATGGCTACTTCTTACCCTGCCACAGTGAGTGTGAGGCTTCATGAATCCACAACACGAGTAAAGCTAACCTGGGCAATCCGTGATTGGATACAATTATTCAGTTTTTCTGTGAATGGCAGAAAATTTTTATTGGTCTGAGCAAGCCAGATAGTTCATTGTAGTCCCACCTGTTGTTGCGTTTATGAATCCTAACGCCAAACTCTTTGAGCAATACCCTGCCTCCTGTCCCCACCCCCTGTCCCCCAGCTTGCTCCTCCTTCTCCCATCCCCTCTCTCTCCCTCTACAGATCCTGAGCCCGCAGTGAAGTGCTGTTCCCACACTCCCAGCTCACCCAGCTCTTTGGGGGACGGTGGCTGTAAAGCGTATGAAATAGGGGCCCCCACACCCCTGTGCTCCCCACACTGGGGGGAGGGGCAGCTCTGGAACCGTGACCACATTGTCATTCACACAAAGGGGCACGCACATGCACACAAGCACCTATACACTCAAAATACACAGAGCTGCCAAGGAGATCCCTCACAACAGGAATGTCATTTTACAAACCTTTCCCAAGACCTCAGTTGTGTATTTATTCAGAGAAGGGTGGTTTTAGAACCCACTGAATCTACACTGTCTCTGCTAAAAGTAGTGACATTTTCTGAAGTAGAAAAATGACACAATCTGAGTTTTCCGTTTCTTCCCAGGTGATAGCAGAGTGTTCTTGGTGGTTGGTTGTGACATCCTGGTCACTGTACACCTCATTGCTTGCTGACTGTAACTGGGTCAGGCAGACATTATTGTTATGTATGGCACCTTTCTCTTTGAGAACATAGTGGATGTTTTCTTTGAATCTGGAGCTCCTGATATCACAGCTTATTCAAATTTCCCTGCTTTCATCACAGTATGATGCTTCTAAGTCATGCAATGCTTTTAAGATCTAATGGCAATGCTCTTTGTCATCAACTTTGTAACAAACTAAAAAAATTAATCAAGTGCTTACTTTTTAAAGAAATGTCCTAAAATGTTTGGTTTACATTTCCTTTCACCAGCTGCATTATTCATGCCTAGCGGATGGGTTGAGTAGACAGAGTCTTTGGACATTCATACTGTAACCCCGCTAATTGCAGTCTGGCAAATACAAGAGCATTGTATTCATTGTTTTACCGCAGACTGCCCCCATTTTCACCCTCAGTGGTGAGCACGAGGCGGACGTCTCATCCCATTGACCCTTCGGTGGTCCAGTGGTCAAGTGCTCAGTCAAGGCCTGGAGTGGTGTGGTGTCCCCAGGCCTATGGCAACCGCAGCGTGGAACTGGCCAGTATGCTGAGGCAGCAGATACAGTCTGCTGGGCTATGTAATTACCTTAACAGCTTCTGACTGACAGCAACCACGGCATGGCAGGTTAATTTGTACTGGTTCTTGCATAGAGGACCAAGGGGTACGGCGCACACTCAAGCTCTTTACCCATGAGCGACACACCCAGGTGAGGGGAAAATGGGATTGAGGTCTGCAGAGGACACCTGTGTTGTGGCTTCACAGATTCATTCAGTACAATCAATGTGCTTCACAGTCTTTCATGAATCAAAAATGAAAATGGTTTATGGGGTTTACTTGTGTTTATTATTACATTCATTTTAATATTTCATTCATAATAACCTCTGCTTTTAATTGAAGCTAAATAAGCTGTTTTGGCTCTTTATGATAGAGATGCAGTATATATTTTCTTCCAGAGGGTATATGTCTGTAATAAATGCTAAAGAGTAGAACCAGATGTGACCAGATTTTGAATGAACCAAGTGACCAGAAGCCTGCTTCATTCAAAACCTTAGACTTTAATAAAAACAGGCGACAAGCAGGCGCTCACAGGCAATACTGCAGGGCTGGATGTCCAAGCCTCCTGAGTGTGTGTGTGGGGGGGGGGGGGGCATTGTGAAGGGTCTCCCCTTCTGGAACACTGAGCAGTGCAGCCAGCAGCTCAACTGGAAACACTGCCCTGTTCTTTCATTAGACTTTCCTTGGTTGTAAGGCACACTACCTGTAACCTGTGAAAACAGGGAAACGGCGGAATCCAGAAGAAGAAGTGTGTGAAAAGAAACTCTGTTCACACGTCGCAGAGCATTTAGTGTTTCCACATGTTTTACAGCCATCACCAGGAAGAGCGCGCTACAAATCTTGGCTCCCCCTTTGTACTTTATGCACTGTTAATCACAGCTGCCTTTCACCCATTTTCACTCCTTAATTTTATAGTCGTGTTTTACTTTTCTGTACTGTTAGACAACATCAGGTTACTCTTCACTACAGTGCCATTGTGTTTATGTAATATGTTTGAATACTGAAGGTATTAACAGCATTTGTCAGTACTTTTTCCAGATTTTCAATAAAGTAATTTGTTGTATAAGATGTGCTTACATAATATGTACTTAAAAAGCAGTTACAAATGTAACAATACAGGTGCACAGCCTATGTAATGTGGAGTTGTGTAGATAACTGAACTCCAAAATGAAACTGAATCACAAAGCTGAATACATTCTGACTTTATCCATTTGTTAACAGTGGGCCTTGCTCAAAACATTTGTAGAGCCACATGTTTCAGTTTATCGGCTGTGGTCTACGCCAAGTTGAGCAATCATTGGGCAGGAAAATAAGGAAACGACCCCAAGGCAGCATATTACATTCCCGCAACATTAGTGTATGGTTACTGTGAATAGTTCGTAATATTGCATGGACAGTGTGTCATTGTGGGATGTGACATAAGATGCATGGATGGTATTTTAAGACCTTTCCAGCAATGTGGTGCCATGATCACAAAGGGAAGGTTAACACTGCTGATGTGTTTCTCTTAAAAGCTGCTTCATAGGTTGAGTCAGTCTGAGCTTTGGATTCCTCTTGTCTGAGAAACACGGAACGAGATGTGGAATATAGCCCCCTAGTGGCCATATCCAGAACTGTGCTCCTCAGGACATGCAGTCCCAAGAAATACACCCACACTCAGGGCAGTCCCTGGGCAGCCAGCTGCTTTGGACACAGCATTGACCAAACACACACACACACACACACACACACACTAACACACACATACACACAGCACTGACCAAACACACGCACACACATGCACTAACACACACACACACACACACACACACAGCACTGACCAAACACACACACACACACACACACACACACACACACACACACACACACATCCATCATGGCCGTATTCAGGTCTCCTTTTGATTTCCCTTCTCTCGCTCTCTCCCTTTTCTCTTCACTAAAGATGAAAAGAATCCATTGACCTGGAAATGGATACTTACTACACTTGTGTTCTATACAACGGGGGCTTTGATGGAGCATTTCAGGAAATCTGGAACTTTTGCAGAGACACATCCTGCATATTAATGAATAATGGATCATTTCATTCATATGTAAGAGATTTAAGTCATTTACTTTGCACACGCTTAATTATACATTTTCAGCTCTCCCTCGTTCACCGCCTCTCACTTCCTCTCACTCACATTTCCTCAGCTGACAGTGGCATCATCTCAATAAAACATCCAGTTTTATACAATTTTGAATGAGAAGAACAGTCAACAACAAGGATTAGTTCAAAATCTCATCTTTAAGCTTCCACAACAACAGTACAGTTCATCATCAACAAAGCTCATTAAAACAGATAAACAATTATAAATCCAAATCTTCCAAAATATGTCATTACATAAAGAAGAGAAAACATTAACAGTGCCATAATTATTTTACGGATGTCTCTCATCTTTTGGTGGGAAAGGGAAGGGGAAAAAAGAGGACCAAAGAAAAAAACAGGATAAAGCTAAGCATGTCCTTCCTGGCCAAACTTACAAAATGGTTTCAGACACCGTAAATGATCTTTTGCAGAGAAATAACTTTACAGAGACAGCTAAATTATATGTGGTATTATTCAGTTCTATTTCTGTACATATGAAAGAAGATGTGTGTGGCTGTAATGATTCTCTCTTACAGGCCTGGAATTCATCAAACGAAACAGAGTCATTTTAAACAGGCAGGCAAATACTGTCAACACCACAAAGGCTCCTCACGTACTTGCCTCCATTCGGGCTCTGTCTCTTTCCTCTGGTGCCACTAAATTGTTTTGAAGTTAGTGCATCTGGTCAGCCTGTTTTCATTCCCACCCTCTACAGTGGCCTGCATGGCACTTTTTCGCACACAATTAGACAACCTGCAGGCACTGACTAGCCAGAGTCACAGTGGCTTTGCTGTGCCTGGTGAGGGAGCCCCGGCTGTGGAAAAGCAATTGTTTCCCATTCAACCTCACCCCCTTCACCCCTGGAAGTTCACACAACAACAGGGTCAGTCCGTATCTGATGGATGGTGGGTGACAGAGCCTGGGATTAAGCCTTTCTGTCCCTCTTTAGATGCTGCACACAATCAGTGTCTCAAGCCGACTGAAACGACTCAGGAAACAACTTCTTTCGGCTCAGCTGAAACTGTCTATTCAGTACTATAAGCAGCATATGTTTTCTGATCAGGGTCTGGGTGTTTATGTTAGGAATATGTATATAACTGTCAGTGAAAGTGTTCATGTACAATATATTATCAATCATTAATTAATCAAATAAATCACATAACTGAATGTACGACTGGAGTTTGGGTTATGTTTAGCTCATGGAACTTCCCTACTCATAAATAACACTAACTAACACCCAAAAAGATACCTGATTGGCTATCGGTAAGAGAGAGTTTTGCTCTCAGCTGACCGAAACATCGAAGATAACATTTCAATAGGCCCTGCCAGCCAAACAGGTCACACCGTAAGCATGGAACATGAAACTGTCCTTAAAAAAGCCCTTTACATTCCAGAAGAGCACAGAAGAGCAAAGCAGACAACCCATTGAAAAAAACAGCAGATAATTTCCATTTTCGAATGGTCGCTGTCCTGTCACTCTACCCCCAAGGTTTACTCTCTTCTATCCTCTCGCCTCTTTGAAAAATTGAGTTGGAATACTGAGAATTGTACAGAAATATACAGTGAGTTGGTTCAGTTCTAAAATAGATTGACCTGACCCACAGAATGTGTGAGTATGAGGGCTTTCTTTCAGCTCCTTCGCTCTTTGTTTAAGCACTGTCTGTGCAGTGTTGCTATTCCCAGCTCTGCGCTGTGGCAGTGGAACACATGCTCGTGCACTGCCAAACAGAGCAGAAATAAAATGTTTGTGCATCCACCCCCACCCCCATCCCCCTCACACTGTGTCCCTACCACACACAAATACCATTTCCATTTTATTCTTTCTCTCACTCCCGGTCATTACACTCAGTAACAGTCCTCTGTCTTTCTGTGTGTGTGCGTGTGTGTGTGTGCGTGTGTGTATACAGTTCCTGATCCATTAGAATGCTATGTAACTTCCAGAGGCATCTACGATGCTCACAGATTGTCCAGTCTTTCACACCTCTCCCATCTTTTAAAATTCTGCCCAGCATGAGGCATTAATGTAGCTGTCACTTGTGCTGCAGTGTTTCTCCAAAATCTGGAGAAACACTGGCCATGGCCATTTCTAGTGATGGGTGGGCAAAGAAGAAAGTCATTGCATGTTTCCTGAAAGTACTGATTTGATAGAATTGCTTTGGTCTTCTCGCAACTTTTTTCAGTCGGCAGTTTTTTTTTTTGTTTTTTTTTATCGTTGTGGCAGCAGGATTAGATTTCATTGCATACAATTATGTGTGATCCAAACTATACTACCAAAACAAATATAATTATTCTATATTCCCTGGGCGATGGTTTTTTAATGAGCAGCAGTGGCATGGCAGCAAGGTAATCTACCAATCAATTACATACATGGTATTACAGAAAAATGCCATTTAGGTACGGATCACTGACAAATAAATATTCCCAAAGGCAACCAATCGGTCAGTTAAGCAGAACCATTTCACAGTCGTGAGCTTTGAGGTTCCAGAGCATTTCTCATTCTTGGGTTTGATTTCTTGTCTGTGGGAGATTATAGCCATTGAAATTATTCACTTCCACTGAAACCATGAAGAACACAGTGTTCCACAGAGAAAACCAACCTATTGTGGCTACCTGTTAGATGGAAATAATATAGCGGTACTGAAATAAAAACAAATGAGGAGTCTCAGGAGAACTGCACTCTTGGTCATTTTGTATGAAATGTGAGTGAGTGACTGGAGACAGACATTCAGAGAGAGTTCAAGTTTAGCTAGCGACAGATCACTACTACGAATTTTTCATGACCTGCACAAAAGTAGTTCATGAATTATCTCTGTGTATCCTTGCATCCTACTTGCATTAACCAATGTGCACATCATTGGATGCCTATCTCATGAAAAGTGGGGACAATCTACCCCAAATGCCCTGAGACATGTATAAGATCACTGATTCAGAACATTTACAAAAAAAAGCACCTGGATGATCCCCAAGCCTCCACATCTGAATGATTGAAAAGAAACAAAAACCCTTCTAATTTGCCAGAATTAAAGCAGTTCTGCAAAGTTGAGCAGCTAAACTTTCTCTACAGTGATGTGAAAGATATAAAATTATAGGAAGTGTTTGATTGGAGTTTGGTTGCAGGGGCAGCAGTGTATAATGTGTAAGGAGCTAGTCTTATAACCTAAAGGCCAGTGGTTCGATTCCCGGGTAGGACACTGCCGTTGTACCCTTGAGGAAGGTAATTAACCTGCATTGCTTCAGTATATATCCAGCTGTATAAATAGAGGCAATGTGAATGCTATGCAAAAACTTGTGTAAGTAAGTTGTAAGAGCGTCTGCTAAATGCCTGTAATATAATATAATATAGTTATTCTGCTAATGGTGTTGCAAGCAGTTATTAAGTTTTAGGGGGCAATTGCTTTTCACATGGGTGTTTGAAATAATAATTTTAAATATGTTTTGTGCTTACTCAGGTTCCCTTTGTCTAATAAAGGAAATCAGGAAGAGGGTAAATACTTTTTCATGCCACTGTATGCTCCTCATGCAACTCACCCAAACACAATGGCTGCCCCTGGCCCAAGGACTCTGCAGAAATCCATACTTCTGGCACACGTCTGATGGGGCCCACTGTAAATGATGGCCTGGTGATTTGTAGATTCTCGTTTTAATGAAGCTGTAATTAATTAGGAATCCATTCGAAGAACAGAGGCTCTTCTCCCATGGGCAAAATTGTTTGCATAATAGGGTTTTTCACATGCTGGAACATACCACTGGGGGAGACACAGTGGCTGGACCAGCTGGACACAGGGAGATGTCTATCTGGATTTCACCAGCAAATTTATTTGCACTGAGAGAAAGACAACATGCAAGGAGGCTGTTTGCCAAAATAAATAAAATTTCATTCTTCGCCCTCACAGGATCCCAGTTGAAAATAATAAACTAAAACAACACAGCAAAAATGAACCAATACAGCACAAAATGCAAGGCTGCAAGGAATCTTCCTCTCCGGCTCTGCCTTGATCCAAAATTAGATGACATCACATCCATCCGCATGATTTACCGACAGTGTCCTTAAACACATTTCCACTGCCATGGATGTACCTGTAGGCAAGTTTCCACAATAGGCTGTCAGTCATGTTCAACATGCTGCACAGTGTGACCATGTAATGGGAGAACATGGCGGGTCACAAAATGGCGTGCAGTCACGTGAGAGTATTGCAGACAGTTGGAATGTCATTTAAAGCAGGTAAGTGCCCTTCCTGCAAGACCTTCTCGGAGTTGGATTAAGCACAGAGAGGCAGATATGGAAGACAAGGGCAGCCTCGATCAGACTTCAGGGAATTATTCATTTCTGGCACAGCCTTGGTGCAGCCACCTCAAAACTGCCCGATCTGTATGAATCAATCACAGTGCATGGCTCTGAGAACAGAGGAGAATTCATGGCTTTTTTTCTCCAAGATTTTAAACAAAATAAAAGACAATAGGAAGCTGACCTCACGATGAAGGACATTAGCAAGGCGAGGAGAGAAGGGAGCACTGACATCTATGGGGACAGGAAGGAAAGAGAGGGAGTAAAATAGGAAGGTGGTAGGGAGGGAGAGAGGAAGATGAGGAGGAATGGAGCCAAACTCCAGGCCAGCCGGCCTGGAGGCCACACACATCAGCGCCCATCATCTCCATCTTGTTTAATTAGCCCCTCATGCCTCCTCCGGGGCTCTCAAGATTGCATACTGCCGTATTAATAAAGACAAGAGGGAAAACATGCACACAACATATGCACTCATACGCACACACACAGAAAACATGTGCACTGATACCTACAACCATGTATGCTAGTATTTTACACACACACTGATACACACAATCATGCACGTTAGTATTTTACACACACACACACACACACACATTGATATGAACAATCATGCACGCTAGTATTTTACACACACACACACATACACACAAGCATGCATGATAGTATTTTACACACACACACACACTGATGCGCACAAACATGCATGCTCATATTTTCACATATGCACACATTTTCTCTGCACTGAGCGCCTCCACTGACTGCTAGTATTTTAGTATTCTGCACATACAGTGCAGAGGAGAGCTAATAAACAGGACAAACAAGGGGACGGAAGGACACAAAAGAAAATAAAGTCGGGGAAAAAAGCAGAGACAAATTAAAGATTTTTTAATCCAGATTGCCTGGATCCAGAATAATACTCACAAATGTGTTTTGAGCTATACACTAGGTTTGATGTCTTATGAACACAAGAAAAAGGAGGTGTGGAAATATGGCATGAATGTAAACAGGCTCCAGCAAGACGACAGTGAAAGTGGCACAGAGTGGCACTCTGAGCACTGCAGTAACAGTGAGCGCAGCTGCAGCTCCTGGCCAGGAAGCAGATTGCGATCTCAGAGCCGGTCGGAGGTGAGGGCGCAGACGGGGCTCCGCGAGGGTCCGGGGGTCAGGGCTCTCTCCAGCAGGCACGCTGAGCATGTCCGAATGGCCCGCGCAATCTGTTCCGTCCTCTCCCCTGCCAACCTGCAGGGGGCGCTCACTAACTGCCTCCACCCAGCTGTACACTGTAAACCACTGGGCCCCTTCGAACTTTTATAGTAGGTGTGACTAACTGGCCTCCGGTAAATAATTAAAACATGAATATTTATTGCACAATGTCTCAAGTATCTCAGCATTACGGCAACTAATTTTCATTTAATTTCTGTCCTAATCACTTAGTGAACCCTGCCGATTCTGTACAGCATGTCATCAGCAATCAATGACAAACGTGGTGGTAGGTTATGGCTCCTGTCTGAACTCGTTTCCTGTGAGCGTTCCTGTGTGGATATGGAACGCACTCATGTGAACAGAGAGGATTTTCAATTGAAAAAAGACGACGTGGGCATGAAATGAATCAACGGAACTTCTGCGCAGACCCCAGGTCCTCTGAAGTCAGGATGTAGGGGCAGGTGATCCTGCCAAGAACAGCCTCGCTTTTCTAATTATCGCAGTGGTGTGGCTACATCCTGAGGTCTGTTCCTCGCTATCCCTTCGCAATCTCAATCTGTTACAAACTCATGCACAGTGCCGCAGACAGCACAGCACCAGGGTCTGCCACATCTGCTGATGGACTGAAGGACCAAAGGCATCCCCTGTGTTAGCATAGCCACCATTGCACAGCAGAGACAAAAACAGCCACTGAAGAGGATTTAAAAATCTAAACTATTTAGCACTTTGGCATTGCTTTACAGTGCTGCATCTGAAAGGATCTGTCTGGCCTCTCTCACGGTCTCGCCGTTACCCTCCTAGCTTGGCTCAGAAATGTGGAAGAGGGTGTTGGGGCTGAAGCATCCGGTGTGTGATAGGAGGTAGGGTGTCACTACGTGGCCAAACGCCAGAGTCCCTGATTCTGGGATCAGTGCACAGGGGCCTTGATAGCGGGGGAGATTTGGCAGAGTAATTAGCAGCTGGCAGACAGACAAACATTACCTCCAGGCTGATAGACATTGGGTCTCTGATTGGGCAGTTGTCAACGCCATAGAAACAAGACCGGCTGGTGGAGAGAGCGCACGCACCTGGGTTGCGTTAGCTAATCAGCCCAGATGCTTAAAGGTGTGCTGCACAGTTCGGGGTCAAGACTGGGAGTGCACACAGAGAGTGTGTTTCTTCATTTGAGTTTCGTTTAATTTCACTTCTGTTTCTTGTAACAAAGTAATCTGCCCCGGAAAAGTTGGAGGAGCTGGTCAGGTGGAAATCTGGCCAGCTACGAGCAGGGAATTGAAAAGTTGCATTACATTACATTACATTACATTCATTTGGCAGACGCTTTTATCCAAAGCGACGTACAAGAAGTGCATTTTCATGATCGTAGACAACTGCTGAACACGGGTTCAGTAAGGTACAATTACTTATTTTGTACAGCTATTTCATTACATTACATTACATTACATTATAGGCATTTAGCTGACGCTCTTATCCAGAGCGACTTACAACAGTGTAACCAAACTCAGGATCCACTTAAGTCCATTGAATAAAATGTAGATAAAAAGCCTTTACTATAGTAGCATACAGTAAGGAGACACAAGATAGTCTGAACCAAAAATTTTTTTTTTTTTTTTTTTTTTTTTTTTTAAATAGTTATGGGAGAGGGTTTAGGGAAGAGGAGAGAGGTATACAGAGAAGAGGTGCGTCTTGAGTTTCCGTTTGAAGGTGCTCAGACACTCTGCTGTTCTGACCTCCACTGGAAGATCGTTCCACCATCGTGGGGCCAGAACTGCAAAGAGTCGAGACCTTGTTGCTGCTCGTGTAGGGGGAGGAATCAGCCGCCCTGTAGTAGCCGATCGGAGCGATCTGGCCGGCTTGTAGGGTCTGATCATCTTCTGCAGATAACCAGGAGCTGACCCCTTGACTGCTTGGAAAGCAAGCACCAGTGTCTTAAACCGGATGCGAGCTTGCACTGGTAGCCAGTGGAGGGAGATGAGGAGGGAGTGACGTGGGAGTCACGAGGGAGGTTGTAAACCAGACGTGCTGCTGCATTCTGGATGAGCTGAAGGGGTCTGGTGGCTGATGCTGGGAGGCCAGCCAGGAGGGAGTTGCAGTAGTCCAGACGTGACAGTATCATGGCCTGGACCAGGAGCTGTGTGGAATAATTGGTGAGGAGTGGTCTTATTCTGCGGATATTGTACAGGATGAACCTGCACGACCGGGTGGTTGCCGCGATATTCTCAGAGAGTGCCAGCCTGTTGTCCAGCACAACTCCAAGATTTCGGGCACTCTGCGAAGGGTGTAGGGGAGTGACTCCTAAAGAAATGGGCAGATGAGAAGTGGGAGAGGTAAGAGAAGGAATATGGAGAAGTTCCGTTTTGCTTGTGTTGAGCATGAGCTGGTGTTTGGTCATCCAGCTCTGGATGTCACTCAGGCAGGCGGATATGCGATCGGAGACCTGAGTGTCTGTGGGAGAGAAAGAGTAGAAAAGTTGAATATCATCTGCATAGAGATGATATGACATGCCATGGGCGGCAATAACAGGGCCAAGGGACCTAGTATACAGAGAAAAGAGGAGGGGACCAAGGACAGAGCCCTGAGGGACCCCAGTTGTGAGGGGACGAGGAGCTGATACTGCACCGGCCCAGGCAACCTGGAAGGAGCGGCCGGTGAGATAGGACGCAATCCAGTTGAGGGCTGGTCCGCAAATTCCCAATTCTGTCAGGGAAGACAGAAGTGTAGGATGGTCAACGGTGTCGAAGGCAGCTGAGAGGTCAAGAAGAATTAGGACAGATGAACGGGATGCAGCGTGTGCTGCGTGGAGAGACTCAGTGACGGAGAGCAGGGCAGTCTCCGTCGAGTGACCGGGTCTGAAACCAGACTGCTGAGGGTCTTGGAGGTTATGTTTAGAAAGAAAAGAGGAAAGTTGGTTGGACGCAGCACGTTCGAGAGTTTTAGATAGGAATGGAAGAAGGGATACCGGTCTGTAGTTCTGGGTGAGGCAGGGGTCCAGTGTTGGTTTCTTCAGAATGGGGGTGATGTGGGCTCTTTTGAAAGATGACGGGAAGGTGCCAGAAGTCAGGGAGGAGTTAATCAGGTGGGCGATGAAGGGGATAATCTCTGGTGAGATCAGCTGGAGGAGGGTAGAGGGGAGGGGATCAAGGGCACAGGTGGTGGGACGGTGGGAGAGCAAGAGTTGGGAGACATCAGGGAGAGAGAGTGGGGAGAAGGTGGAGAATGTGGGGAGGGTCATAGAGGGGATGGGGGGAGGGAAGGGTGGGGAGTCGGGAGGGTCAAGGGAGCTGCGGATGAGTGTGACCTTTGCTTCGAAGAAGGCTGCGAAGTCTTCAGCAGTAAGGGAGGTCTGAGTTGGAGGTGAGGGTTTACTGAGGAGAGAGGAGAAAATTGAAAACAGTTGCCTGGGGTTAGCAATAGATTTGTGTATCTTAGAGTGGTATTTCTAGCCGAGAACAATGAACACTATCCTGGTCTAACATCTGCAAAGCCAAACTAGGCAGAAGATTAAGCTAGAGTATTAGGACAAATACAATTTACCAAGAAGTGCAGGGATGGGGCAACATGTAACAAGTGACAGGAAAAAAGGTTTTTTTTTTTTTTTTTAATATATATATATACAGCATGGTGGTGGTTATTCTAGGTATAGTCTGAAGAGATGAGTCTTCAGGCCACGGCGGAAGATGGATAGTGAGGGGGAGGTTCGGAGAGGGACGGGGAGTTCGTTCCACCACTGGGGAGCTAGGGTGGAGAAGCTCTGTGATCCCTTTGGGCGGGTGGGAGGGGTTACAAGACGCCCTGCTGCTGCAGAGCGGAGTGGTCGAGCAGGCACATAGAATTGAGTCATGTCCTGCAAGTAGATGGGGGCTGTCCTGTTGGCGGCAGTGTAGGCAAGGGTCAGGGCTTTGAATCGGATCCTGGCAGCGACCGGTAGCCAGTGAAGTGATCGCAGCAGAGGAGTGACGTGGGAGAATTTGGGGAGGTTGTAGATGAGCCGGGCAGCGGCATTCTGAATCATCTGTAGTGGCTGTATGGCACAAGCTGGCAGGTTTGCAAGGAGAGAGTTGCAGTAATCAAGGCGAGAGGTCACCGTAGCCTGGACGAGCAGCTGGGTGGAGTGCGTCGTCAGGTATGGTCGAATCCTCCTGATGTTGTATAGGAGGAATCTGCAGGACCTTGATGTTGCCTTGATGTGCTCCTTGAGGTCCAGTTGGTCATCCAGGACCACCCCCAAGCTCTTGGCAGAGTGAGAGGCAGTCACTGTGGTGCCATCAACTGTGATTGAGAGTTCACGAAGCAAGGAGGTCTTGTGCGGGAAGAAGAGCAGCTCAGTTTTGTTGAGGTTGAGCTTCAGATGGTGGCTGGCCATCCAGATGGAGATGTCAGCCAGGCAGGAAGAGATCTTATCATTGACCAGTGTGGCCGAGGGGGGGAAAGAAAAGAAGAGTTGTGTGTCATCTGCATAACAATGATAGGAAAAACCATGTGAATTAATGACTGAACCAAGAGATCTGGTGTATAAGGAGAACAGCAGAGGACCCAGTACAGATCCCTGCGGCACTCCCGTAACAAGTGGATGAGAAGCAGAGGCAGACCCCTTCCAGGTGACCTGGTAGGTCCTATCTGCAAGATAGGAAGCGAACCAAGACAGGGCAGTCCCGGCAATTCCCATCCCAGCCAAGGTGGAGAGGAGTATTTTATGGTTGACCGTGTCAAAAGCTGCAGACAGGTCAAGAAGGATCAGGACAGAGGAAAGGCGTGAGGCTCTTGCAGTGGCAAGTGCCTCCGTCACAGCTAGGAGTGCAGTCTCTGTTGAGTGCCCAGATCGGAAGCCAGACTGGTGAGGGTCTAGCAGGTTGTTCTGATGGAGAAAAGAGGTTAATTGTTTAAGAACTGCTCGTTCGAGGGTTTTGGACAGAAAGGGTAGAAGGGATACGGGTCGATAATTTGCTACATCGGAGGGGTCTAAGGTGGGTTTTTTGAGTAGTGGGGTAACACGAGCCGTCTTAAAAACAGAGGGAACATGACCAGAGGAGAGAGAGGAATTAACAATAGAAGACAGATAGGGAAGGAGCTCGCTGGAGATAGATTGGAGAACTTTAGATGGGATGGGGTCAAGTGGACAGGTGGTTGCGTGATGAGAGGTGATGAGTTGTAATACATCGGAGTCCTCCAGCATTTCAAAGGAGGTCAGTGTGGCTGTGGGGTTGTCCTGGGGGGTTGGGGGGCTCACTGGATGGGTGAAGGAGTTCCGGATTGTAGCCACCTTTCCTTCAAAGGCGGCCAGAAAGTCATCTGCGGAGAGGGAAGAGGGAGGTGGGGGTGGAGGAGGAATGAGGAGGGAAGAGAAGGTGGAGAGTTGCAGCTCTGTTTTGCTTTCTTTTGTCTTTGTTGTTTTAGTTTGTTGTTTTAGTTAATTGTTTTTGCCCGGAAACCATGAGGGGGAAGGGAGAAGATGTTTGTTTGTTTTGTTTTGTGTTTGTGTGGGTGCGCACGCTTTCTCTCTCTCAATGAGGCAGCCAGCGGTGTTTCCCGGAAATTCCCTTTCAGAGGAAGTTACCTCTCGGGGGTCTTAAACACTGAAAACAAAACTAAAACTCATACTAATAGGAGCTGCACGCATGCTTGTATATACATAAGGACAGGGTGAATAAAAAATATAAAACTGATCACACTCAAGATGATTCAGGACTCATTGTGAGTATTTATCTAGCCAAGTAACATAACGGTACTACACTACAAAATGAGTAAAATTCTTTTTTGTGTGTTCCTGTTGTGTTGTACTACAATGCAAGTAAAAATAAGTTCCATAAGGTTAATGGGATCAGAAATAGAAACTACTTATAAAGATGTGTGTAAACTGTGTATGCTTGTCTGCAAACAGTTATAACGCTGTTTTATAGCAAATTAGTGACAAAAAAAAACACTTTAAATGTTTTGTAATAAAGCATATTTGGCCACGTTCGTGAAACATGGGCAGCCGTAAACTGTGTTTAAGAATGTTTAGGAGGTGAATTCGGACCGGTGGATTGAGTATTGGGACACACCCTATCTGGGGCGTAATTTCCACTGGGGAATTTCCACTCTTTTCAAAAATTCCGTCTGTGTCCCCAAAACTATTGGACAAAACTATGTGATAGCGTATTCACATTTCTGACATCCCAGTGCTGTAACAAGAACAGAAACACTAAGCATTTTTCCTTTTAGGAGGAAATGGTCCCAAAAATCATAAGAGGCAGTCATGCATTCCCTAAATATTACGTCCCTGCCTTCCTGACTCGTGTCTGTTTACCTGTAGCTCACAGGTAGCACCAAGAATGTAAGGAGCAAAGAAAACAATAGCGCTTTCTTATTTTTAAAAGTAGCATGTTTTGTCCATATCTATATTTGTTTGAACAAAATGTGGAAGTACGTAGGCTTACACTTTATGTTGCACAAGTTTTTGAACAATGCACATAAAATCCTTTGTTAATACACTGCTCTGTGTTCCGATTCATTTCTGATGCATTAAGTCATTAATATGTTTCCATTTTACCTAAAATGATTTGTTAAACTTCCACAGAAGGACAATGTAAATAGAAACACAAGCAAGATAACAGAGTATTCTGAGATTACAATATATAGTTTATCTAATTAAATTGTGTTTATATGGGTTTTATTCAATATCTGAGTGAAAAGGCCCTGAGCTGGATTTTTGGGTTAAGTGAGCAGTATCATTCCGTCATGCATTAAGTTATACACAAAGCCCTGTTACTGAAATCATGGCCCTAAAACTGCTGGTTTCCCACCCTCTTTTTACCTGGGAGTCAGGTGAGAATACTGTCTGGCCAGTCAGTAGCACTAATTGTTCAGTTAATTACCTGGGGGTAAAGAAAAACAGGGATTTGGATTTGAGGTCCAGATTTGAGTATCCATGATCCAAAGGGATGAGCATGAGCTCCTGGATCCAGCCCTGATTACAGAAATGACACACCTGTTTTTCTGAGTGAAAGACCTATTTAACTGACATCCAGTATGCTTTCACATTAACACACACACGCACAAACAAATTTAAAACTGATTATTGTCAAGCTACCTCAGATGAGCTTTACAACATGATCAAGCGCAAAGCCAAGTGTGCGTACAAGAGGGATCCAATTGGCTCAATGGCTAAATTGCAATATATTGCTATATGTATATATATATATAGTAATAAATGTATAACTCATTTTCATATGAAACATTTATTTCATGTTAAGACTTCAAAGGAGTTGATGACATAAGCAGCTAAAATAGCACTGCCATGACATCATGCTGTTGATGTCAAGCTCACAGTTTGTAGCTTAACTGCATCTGACACAAAACTATGGAGAGTGGCATCAAGGTTCACATTCCATAAAAATATGCGCATTATACAGGGATCAACAGTGTTTGGTATCCACAACAGTGAAAAAGCCCAATTATACTAATGTTAAAATTTACACATCTTTTTAACAAACTTGTCTTATTGTCTATTGTTTTGTGGTGGCTGCTAGGTATTATGTCAAAACAATTATGTTCCCTTGTGATATAGATATTTTAAGACCTTTGTACATAGGAAAACATATAATAAATATAAAGTCAATAATTTTTTTACACAAGAAATGATGGTTTAACTAGTTAATCCAATCCCTTGTAATGTCTCCCCTGGGTCTGATTTTTTTTAAATAATTCCGCCAAAATTCCCAAATCTTGGTTAATTTCAGTGCGTGCAATGTGGCTTGTCCTAATACTGTATGACCATATAAGGATTTCCCCGTAAGCGCAGCCAGGCCATAGACCGTGTAAAAATAGGGCCAGGCAGTGTTTAAGCGGCAGGTGTGATGCTTTATGGTTTTATTCCGATTAGCTAGCTACATACGATCTCACCATTTAAAAGTTAAAGGTCCAAAAATGTTGTGTACTGCGTTCAACTGTATTAACCGCTATTCTAAGGATTCTTCTCTCCAGTTCTTTCGGTTAATACATTTTCAGATAAACAAGGTTCTATGTCAAAACGCGATTTCTGACCATTTCGGGGTTTCAATTGATTGATTCTCTGAAATCAGATTTGTAAGCAGTTCTGAAGCTTCTTTAAGAAGACAAGCTAGCGGGATTTCCTTAGCTAGGGGAAGCAAGCTTACTGTCTTGCTATCGATCTATCTGTTTATCTAGCTAACTTGTTAGTTAGTTATCTCGTGATATATCTGTCTAGCTATCTAGAGTTCTGTTATCTATCTGTCTATATAACTAGCTAGCTATTTAGCTAGTGATCTATTTTATCTAGTTTTCTATGTAAATATCTGAACACTAAACGTATCTTGCACAATTAAATTTGGGCTTCATGCGCCAGCAGATCAGTGGGTGACGTCCTGAAGCACTTCGTCCGTATTTTTATACGGTCTATGGTCCATACCAAGTACAGGTTCAGGAAGTGGCAAAAGTCACGCAGCAGGTGTGACTGCTCTGCATATCTGCCAAGTTCTGAGTGGATCTAGTAATTATTGTCAAACATTCCACAGGTGTCACTGTCAGGTGTTTTCAGCATTCTTGTCATTGTCAGTGCACGTTATAATGAAACAAAAAGAAAATCTGAACCTCATACTAAACAGAGAGTAGGGAATACAGCTTGTACATTGTCTTCACAAGGACTGTGTGAATAAAATATAAAATACAAACTGATCCAGCACACCATGAGAATGTGAGTATTTACCTTGTCAATTCAAGGAACAGTATACTATGATAAAAGAATAATTCTTCTCAAGAGCCTTTTCTATTGTGCCACAATGTAGATAAACATTTCAATAATTTAAATGGGTTCTCAGCACACAGTTGTGAGCCTACAGGACACAATCATTTTTATGTATTGTATGTATTTATTAATTTATTATTTATTTGTGGTCTACTTTCTAAATCAATTTTGATTTTGGTACTTCGGGTGATCAAGAAAGTCATGTTTATTGTTAACTGCGTGCGTGTAACCAAATTGCAGAGCAATAAATGCTCTCTGTTTTAGATTAATTACAAGAGCAAGAATGTTGGACGAAAATGGAAATCCACAAATAAAAGATATGTGCATGAAGAACTGAATATGTGCTAAAACTATGGTTTTAGCTCTGATTTTCAGCAAATTACCAAAAAAACAAATACACTGTAATGAAACATTTTGTCTTTCCTGTGTTACAGTGAAAACTTCAACATGTCATGTGCCATTTTTTCATTTTCATTTGGCATTCTAATGATGTCACCCATCGAGTTGATAATCACTGGAATATTCTGCGTGTTTACTTACACTCGGTAGGTCATCTTTTTCTTGATAGGAAACCTGCATTTACTCTGTACAATACCACTGCTCACTTTTAAAAAGTAGAAATAGGCTAAATGTATCTATTCAATGATATCCATGTGCTGTTAGAAGTGTTCATAGAAACACTGAACATTTTCCCTTTCAGATGGAAATAGAAATGAGGAGGAAAGGCATTAGAAGTGGGCATGAATACATCCCCCAAGCAAACTCTGATGGTCCAAACATCTGGCAGGGCTATTCACTTCAACCACCTGGGCACCCAAGTGTTTTCCTATATTTGTTATGCTGTTTTGTCCATGTCTACTTATGTGTTTCAGGAAATCCTTAAGTATGTATAATTTTTGAATGAATAAGTAAGCAAGTTATGAGTAACTTGCTTACTTATTCTTACTGCCATTTTCCTTCAAGTGATTTTTTAAAATTTCATGCAGTTTTTCAAGTTGAAGGGAGGAGTTTTTTCTAGTATAACTTGAAGTCTGTACATCACTAAATTCCTAGGCCTTGCAGCAGGGACCTTCCGTCTCTAGGCACCGAACCTCCCGAGGACAAGAAGTAGTTAAAAATATAGCATACACGTGTGTCTCTATGAGTGTGCATGTTTTCTTTCTCTGTCTCTTATGCATTTCTATAAGTCCAAATTGGCAAGCATGGACTTCCTCCTTATTCTCCCCCTGCCATCCTGCCTGGGAGGAATTGGCTATGATGCCGTGCTCCCCAGGACTCTGAAAGCAACTGATAGATAAAAGACTATACAATTAAGTCTGATTCAAAGACTGTTTAGACTAAGCAGTCACAAGGTGATTATTTAGTATTCATGCTATATGACTAAACACAGCCAATCGTTTACTTTGTTATATGACTAGACACAGCCAATCATTTACTTTGTTATATCTTACTATATGCTTATGTATTAACCATGTACCAAACAGATAAAGAAGAATGCATGTTATTGTTAAAACGCTTTTTGCTTATAAAAGCAGGGACCGCCCCTGCTTTCTTCAGTTCGGCTTTATCCACCTTCTTGCGTGTAGGTACCAGACTATTTTCTGCAGAAATAAATCCTATTTCTTAAATGATATACCTTGTTGTGCCTGGTTATTCATAGGAAAGAATTTTCTCTACCAAACAAGGTCATAAGGCATTCTTCACATACTTTTTTGAATAGTCCCAGCTGCATTTCATATTGGAAAACTCTGCTGCAGAAAATTCTGCTGCAGAAATATGCATTTAAATTCAGAATCAGAGCCTATGCTTTTCAGTTAACAGGCAGGGTTGAGCGCAGGGCTCCCTGTTAGCGCAGCTAGGCTCTGTTCCCCACTCCTCTGCAGAGCTGCAGGATGACAGCATTGCATGGATGCACTCTATTACAGTGCAGCACAGGGCCCTCAACAAGCCCTCCATTTCAGACTGTGGCTGGTAGGAGGGGAGCAAAACAACAAATTGGCAGATAGCAGCAGTGCCACCAAACAAGACAGTCCAAAGGAGCTCGTCTCCTTTAAACTATTAGGTCACATGCATGCATCTAGGCAGGTATGTAGAGTGTTGAGTGAACAAACAGCATCCTTTCACAATGTTTAGCTCACAGTTCATGCACTGCAGGAAATAAATGAAATGAAATTATGATCCTGACACATCTGTGGGACTTTTTTTTCCAACAAAGATATAAATTTGCTTGCACTGTGAGGGAGCGCTGTTCCATTCCAAAATTACACTAGATTGATAGTTCACTTAAAGGAGCCAATGTCATCTTTCTTGGGACTATCTTCTGTAGATAAAAGTGACACTTATTGTACATATTGTACATACTTATTGTACATAACTTATTGTACTCAGTGAAATACACAGACAGGTATGTACCATAAAAAAACTTTTATTCAATGATGCTGGTATGAATTCAGCAATAGAAAAAGCTAAAAGACTTTTAAAAACAGAGGGTGAAAATCAATATAACAAAAACAAGAGCACAAAAATAACAGGACACAAAGGAAAACGCTCTTCTGGTTTTTGCCATTATATGATGACCCATTCTGGAGTTCGGAGAGGAGAGGAGAGGAGTGGAGAGGAGAGGAGAGGATGGGGTTGAAAAAGAAGCTGACCCAAGGATGAGCAACAGACATTGCAAGAATGCAGGCCACTCAGGTGAAATCCAACATTTACCTTCAACACAAAGTTTTACATATGGACGCTTCCCATAAGCTATAAACATGCAAAAAAGGGCCCTCAAATTCTGGATGCATCTCCTATTCAGTCCCAAAACAACATTACAGTTTCATGCACTTCAGCCCCAAGTCAGCTGGTAGTGAAACTCACTATTCATCTTATACCTAATAATAACGTATCTCAGACCAGTACTGCTTAACAAACATAAATCATAAAAAACCAAATTGTTAAACAAAATAAAACTACTTATCTGGAACATTGGACCCCAGACATTGGACATTAGATTGACAACCTGTCCAGTGTTTATTCATTTATCTTGCCCAATGCATGATGCAATAGGCTCCAGCACCCCCCGTTACCCTGACCAGGATAAGTGGGTATAGATAATGGATGGAACATAGGAACAGCCAAACCAAAACATAAAAGAAGATTACTTGCTCTCTGGCCCTAAAACGAGAGTACAAATTAGTTGAGTATCTTCTTACTGTCTGGGATATGAAGCAGAGAGGAGTACATACCAAGTACAGGTTCAGTAACCACAACTTAGACATTGAAAAGGGCAGGGATAAAAAAATCCTGGCTACCAAAAGAACTGAGAATATGTGGTCACTCTACGACCGGTGAGGTTGAAACTGAGGCAGGAGTTTTTCTAAAATGCCAAAAATATGAAAAATAGGGGCAAGATTTTTTTTATTGAAGAGTTTAAAAAACACATACCCAAATTTGATAAATCTTGAGGAGAGCAACAAATTGGCGAAACTGCTGGAGATGGACCAAAAGCACATATTGCAGCAAAATATGTGTTTGAATGTCATACACGCAGAGACAGTGAGTGACAAAACACTTTTCCAGAGAACCAGAAATGTTCCTCATACCTATCATTCAGACCCTTAATTATGTTGTTCAAGTGGTACGATTACAAAACACAATCCACAGCACTCACCATTTTAACTGATTACAGTTTGCACAGAAGATTTACTTTTAGTTTTTCTAAAATTAATTAAAGTGGGAGTAAGAAATTAGTGGCAATAAAATGTCACTAGTAATAATAATATAATAACATGTCCCTGAGTGCAGCAAACTGAGAAGTATATTTAAAGCAAGGCCAGCATCCCAGCATAAGCTTAAGGTCATACGTTGCATTACAGTGCGTTGTGTCAGAGAGTGACCCTCCCTCCCACCCCAGCACCTGGCACCGAGAGTGCAGAACCCTGTCTACCATATTTACGACTATGCTGATGTTTCCCCAAATGGCAGCAGGCAACTCCACCTTAGTGAGAGGCTGCTGTTCTTTAAAACCCCCAACACCCCAACCCTCACCAGGAATCAGTGGGTTTAATAATGGATGGATTGATTTCTGAAATACTTCATATAGTAATATAGCAGCCGTTATTGATTTATGATACGTTGAGGTACCAAACCTGTGGATGAAAATTGCCACACTTGATATAAAGGCACGCAGTAGGTGTGACTGCTACACATATCTGCCGAGCTTTGGGTGGATCCACAAATTAGCGTCAAACATTCCACATGTGTCACTGTCAGCTGCTGTCAGGTTTGTCATCATTGTCTGCGGAGGTCATAATGAAACTAAAAGCAAATCTGAACCTCATATTAAACAGAGGGGAGGTGATACAGCTTATACATTAGTCTACAATGGGACTGTGTGAATAAAATATAAAACACAAACTGATCCAGCTTATAAAGCTTAATTGCTAGAATACACTTACGCTGAATATCTTGTCTGGGATGTGAAGCAGAGAAAAGTTCATACCAAGGGGCAACAACTCGCCTCTATGAGTGAAGCCCTTTACCCCAGTGGCTACTGCGTGAACTGCAACGCCTGGGTGCAAAAAGAACTTGAAACCCCGTCCACCCAATGTTAAGTCAATGGGGAAAGCCTGAAAAGACGTCAATTTTCTCTGAGGAAATATAAAGTCAATAATTTTTTTACACAAGAAATGATGGTTTAACTAGTTAATCCAATCCCTTGTAATATCTCCCTTGGGTCTGATTTTTAAAAATAATTCCGCCCAAATTCCCAAATCTTGGTTAATTTCAGTGCGTGCAATGTGTCTTGTCCTACTACTGTATGAGCATATAAGGATTTCCCCGGAAACGCATAAAAATAGGGCCAGGCAGTGTTGCAGCGGCAGGTGTGATGCGGTGTCGTTTTATTCCGATTAGCTAGCTACATACGATCTCACCATTTAAAAGTTAAAGGTCCAAAAATGTTGTGTACTGCGTTCAACTGTATTAACCGCTATTCTAAGGATTCTTCTCTCCAGTTCTTTCGGTTAATACATTTTCAGATAAACAAGGTTCTATGTCAAAACGCGATTTCTGACCATTTCGGGGTTTCAATTGATTGATTCTCTGAAATCAGATTTGTAAGCAGTTCTGAAGCTTCTTTAAGAAGACAAGCTAGCGGGATTTCCTTAGCTAGGGGAAGCAAGCTTACTGTCTTGCTATCGATCTATCTGTTTATCTAGCTAACTTGTTAGTTAGTTATCTCGTGATATATCTGTCTAGCTATCTAGAGTTCTGTTATCTATCTGTCTATATAACTAGCTAGCTATTTAGCTAGTGATCTATTTTATCTAGTTTTCTATGTAAATATCTGAACACTAAACGTATCTTGCACAATTAAATGTGGGCTTCATGCGCCAGCAGATCAGTGGGTGACGTCCTGAAGCACTTCGTCCGTATTTTTATACGGTCTATGGTCCATACCAAGTACAGGTTCAGGAAGTGGCAAAAGTCACTTCTGCACGCAGCAGGTGTGACTGCTCTGCATATCTGCCGAGTTCTGGGTGGATCTAGTAATTATTGTCAAACATTCCACAGGTGTCACTGTCAGGTGTTTTCAGCGTTCTTGTCATTGTCAGTACACGTTATAATGAAACAAAAAGTAAATCTGAACCTCATACTAAACAGAGAGTAGGGAATACAGCTTGTACATTGTCTTCACAAGGACTGTGTGAATAAAATATAAAATACAAACTGATCCAGCACACCATGAGAATGTGAGTATTTACCTTGTCAATTCAAGGAACAGTATACTATGATAAAAGAATAATTCTTCTCAAGAGCTTTTTCTATTGTGCCACAATGTAGATAAACATTTCAATAATTTAAATGGGTTCTCAGCACACAGTTGTGAGCCTACAGGACACAATCATTTTTATGTATTGTATGTATTTATTAATTTATTATTTATTTGTGGTCTACTTTCTAAATCAATTTTGATTTTGGTACTTCGGGTGATCAAGAAAGTCATGTTTATTGTTAACTGCGTGCGTGTAACCAAATTGCAGAGCAATAAATGCTCTCTGTTTTAGATTAATTACAAGAGCAAGAATGTTGGACGAAAATGGAAATCCACAAATAAAAGATATGTGCATGAAGAACTGTTTGCTATGGTTTAAGCTCTGATTTTCAGCAAATTACCAAAAAAACAAATACACTGTAATGAAACATTTTGTCTTTCCTGTGTTACAGTGAAAACTTCAACATGTCATGTGCCATTTTTTCATTTTCATTTGGCATTCTAATGATGTCACCCATCGAGTTGATAATCACTGGAATATTCTGCGTGTTTACTTACACTTGGTAGGTCCTCTTTTTCTTGATAGGAAACCTGCATTTACTCTGTACAATACCACTGCTCACTTTTAAAAAGTAGAAATAGGCTAAATGTATCTATTCAATGATATCAATGTGCTGATAGAAGTGTTCATAGAAACACTGAACATTTCCCTTTCAGATGGAAATAGAAATGAGGAGGAAAAGCATTAGTGAATACATCCCCCAAGCAAACTTTGATGGTCTAAACATCTGGCAGGGCTATTCACTTCAACCACCTGGGCACCCAAGTGTTTTCCTATATTTGTTATGCTGTTTTGTCCATGTCTACTTATGTGTTTCAGGAAATCCTTAAGTATGTATAATTTTTGAATGAATAAGTAAGCAAGTTATGAGTAAACTGCCATTTTCCTTCAAGTGATTTTTTAAAATTTCATGCAGTTTTTCAAGTTGAAGGGAGGAGTTTTTTCTAGTATAACTTGAAGTCTGTACATCACTAAATTCCTAGGCCTTGCAGCAGGGACCTTCCGTCTCTAGGCACCGAACCTCCCGAGGACAAGAAGTAGTTAAAAATATAGCATACACGTGTGTCTCTATGAGTGTGCATGTTTTCTTTCTCTGTCTCTTATGCATTTCTATAAGTCCAAATTGGCAAGCATGGACTTCCTCCTTATTCTCCCCCTGCCATCCTGCCTGGGAGGAATTGGCTATGATGCCGTGCTCCCCAGGACTCTGAAAGCAACTGATAGATAAAAGACTATACAATTAAGTCTGATTCAAAGACTGTTTAGACTAAGCAGTCACAAGGTGATTATTTAGTATTCATGCTATATGACTAAACACAGCCAATCGTTTACTTTGTTATATGACTAGACACAGCCAATCATTTACTTTGTTATATCTTACTATATGCTTATGTATTAACCATGTACCAAACAGATAAAGAAGAATGCATGTTATTGTTAAAACGCTTTTTGCTTATAAAAGCAGGGACTGCCCCTGCTTTCTTCAGTTCGGCTTTATCCACCTTCTTGCGTGTAGGTACCAGACTATTTTCTGCAGAAATAAATCCTATTTCTTAAATGATATACCTTGTTGTGCCTGGTTATTCATAGGAAAGAATTTTCTCTACCAAACAAGGTCATAAGGCATTCTTCACATACTTTTTTGAATAGTCCCAGCTGCATTTCATATTGGAAAACAGAAATTCTGCTGCAGAAATATGCATTTAAATTCATAATCAGAGCCTATGCTTTTCAGTTAACAGGCAGGGTTGAGCTCAGGGCTCCCTGTTAGCGCAGCTAGGCTCTGTTCCCCACTCCTCTGCAGAGCCGCAGGATGACAGCATTGCATGGATGCACTCTATTACAGTGCAGCACAGGGCCCTCAACAAGGATTTACTTAGCTAGGGGAAGCAAGCTTACTGTCTTGCTATCGATCTATCTGTTTATCTAGCTAACTTTCTAGCTAGTTATCTCATGATATATCTGTCTAGCTATCTAGAGTTCTGTTATCTATCTGTCTATATAACTAGCTAGCTAGTTATCTATTTTTCTATGTAAATATCTTAACCCTAAACGTATCTTGCACAATTAACATTTTCGAAATATTATGACAGTACGGTTCTGTGGTTGCAAGGCCACGCTTGTTGTCCAGATGTGGGCGTGTCTAATTACCATGTGAAGTGGGGGTGGATTTTCCTGTAGTGGACTCGTCTTTCGCTCCACTGCGCTTGCGTTGGTTGCAACGGGCAACGTGGCTGCGCCAGAGACTGTAAAAAATATCTCATAAAAAACACGTTTTCAACGTACAAAAATGCCAAGTTACTCAAAAGTATTGATATCAAAATGACGCCAAGTTACGGTACTACAAACAATATAGGCTATCTTGCCTCACCGAAATGACATAAGATGTATTTCAAAGCAATGCTACCCAATATTTCCTCAATTCTTTCAAGTCTTCTGTGCTTGAAACGTGCAGACGGTACGTCATAATTCAGTGTATACGTTCGATGAACGGCAGGTAGATATGGTGCAAAAGCAATAATTGAGAAGTAGTAGACAATTATTAGTGAGGGTGAAAGCAGGTTAAAGAAACGCGTTCCTAGCTGGGCTTGAACATCGGACCTTGTGTTGCCAAGACTGTAACCTTACCCACTAGGCCATAGGTGGACTAGCTGTTTGTACTGAAAATGTTTCAGAGTAAAAAGGTATGGGTATTTTGCGTGTGTATGCAAGTTTTTCATTGAGTCGTGTAGGTGAAGATTTGGCGGTTGTCGGTAAAATGTCCAATGGGGAGACATGTTATTAGTGGGATAGGCGGCAGGAAAAATAAGAATGAGAAGAAGAATGAGAAGAAGAAGAAGAAGAAGGAGAAAACGCAAAATCCCCTTAGTTTGGGGCTTTATTGTGTGGACATGTGAAGTTGTTTATGAAATCTGTCCGTTGAAATGGGGTCAGAATGTACAGAATTTAATGTTTTTAAGGGTTGAGTGTCTGTGGCTGTTGTGGTTATTTCTGGGGGGAACCCTGAATAGAGGCAAACGGTAAGTGTAAACGTCACCAAGCCACTCCCCTCGTTTTCCCGCAAATTTGTCAATGGGAAAATGAATGGGGCAATTTTCAATAAGCGATATTTTTAGTTACAAGTCGGGAACCAGTTAGCTATTGGTATGCGGTACTCATGACATATATGACTCATGGAATGTAATATCAGCAGCACGATTGACCCATGAGAAGTACAAGGTACAACGTTGTGTACGTTTAGTACGCTTAGGAACTACACATACCGGTACTGTGCTCACGACGCACGCTTATATCGTAACGGCTCAGCTGGAACACGCTTGCGCCCTTCTATTTCTAGTGTCACTTCGATATCGTATTTCAATTTAAAATTACTGGAAATAACAGATTTGTTACTATTAAGTTATATTGTTTATTTCACATCATAATTGTACGGTCGTGATGACAACATGATTTCCTTTCAGGGATCTATAAAGTACAACCATAGACCGTATAAAAGAGTACAAACTAACCAAACTAACTTAAGACGTAATTTCAAATGGAATATAACGTCATATATATTTTTATCAAAACACAACAACAATATAGCTAGCCAGCATGGTTTTCGATAAATTACCGACAATATATTTACTACTTACTATGTTTTAATAAAACTATTTATTAGAAATTGTCTGTCTCTTGCCTACTGCACCCGTCTTGTCTAAGTGCACTGTGATTCTGAGCAGTCTTGTGTGTCTTGTATGTCTCGTATGTCTGTGTGTGTGTGTGCGTCTTATGTGTTTTCTGGGTGTGTGGTTTGGGAATGCTTGGAGAATGATCTGATGTATTATCTTTACTTATGAGTGACTGTTAATTGTACTGAACTGCGCAGATCAGCCCGGGTTATTGTATGTAATCTTTGATTTACTAACAATAAACCCAGTTGCATCAGACTCTGAGAAGTGTGCATCTTTTGAAGAAGCATTCAACAGTGTGGAGGAGAGCGACCTCTGCGTTTCTGGCCCAGGCCGGGGCCCGTTTTTCCTGCCCACAATCTGCAGGCGTGTAAATATGACAACGCACTTTGTACAGCAAGTTTTCCACCTGGTGCGTGAAGACAAAAAGAATGTAGCCTACATGGAATTTCTAATTATTATTAGACTTTTATTTTTATTATCAAAACCAATGGAGAAAAGCCAATATACGCAAGGAGCCCCCAGGACCGATTCTGAGAACCACTGTCTTAAATGCTCTTGTCGGTCTCTTAAATGCTAAAAACTAAATAACTTTCTAAATGCCAGTCTTACAAAGATGGTTAATTTCGTTAAATTATGTGTGTGTGATTTCATTGAATATTTGCAGCTTAGGGTTAGCTAGCTAGTCAAATGGCTTGGTAGCCGAAGTTGCGAACTGTTTTAGCATAAGCTACTGGACTACCAAATATAACAAGCTGATTAGGCTACGCTTTCTGCCAACTAATTATTTGGTTAAGTAGGCTAAAGGAAATAGTAAAAATGACTCGGCTACCGAAAAACCTAAGAGGAGGATTATTTTATGATCGTTTAGTGCAGCTGTAAATAGCACACGCCATAATGAAATCACTACGAAATGGGATGCCTGCATTTTCTGATTTCGCACAGGTGGACCGTGGTCGGAGCCGCAATGTCAAGGCCAAGAGGCGCCACCTCCCACCCCAGTGACCATAGACTGTAGCCTAGTCCTCTGCAGTAATCAGGAAGTGACGCAAACTGTACCTCATTGGTCCACAACAAATATTATAACAGTGCCCAAATGACACAATAAATCATGAAATCGACCCATGGACAGTCATACGACGAATACAATACACATATTGTGACTATTTGTTCTCATGAGAAAAAATTATTGACTTTGTATTTTGACCGCATTTGTACCGTAGACTTACATGGAAACCGGATATGAAAACACCTATACTGGAGCCAACCGTAGGAGCAACCAGGAACAACAGGACCAGGAAATGATCTTCAAAAACGAAGTCTGGTTTTGGCCGCTTGGGCTGCGCCCTAGTTTGGGATTCATGCGCCAGTGAGCACTAACAATAGCAGATCAGTGGGTGACGTCCTGAAGCGCTTTGTCCATATTTTTATACGGTCTATGGTCCATACCAAGTACAGGTTCAGGAAGTGGCAAAAGTCACTTCTGCACGCAGCAGGTGTGACTGCTCTGCATATCTGCCGAGTTCTGGGTGGATCTAGTAATTATTGTCGAACATTCCACAGGTGTCACAGTCAGGTGTTTTCAGCGTTCTTGTCATTGTCAGTACACGTTATAAGGAAACAAAAAGTAAATCTGAAAAAATGGAAACCAAACTAACTTAAGACGTAATTTCAAATGGAATATAACGTCATATATATTTTTATCAAAACACAACAACAATATAGCTAGCCAGCATGGTTTTCGATAAATTACCGACAATATATTTACTACTTACTATGTTTTAATAAAACTATTTATTAGAAATAGTCTGTCTCTTGCCTACTGCACCCGTCTTGTCTAAGTGCACTGTGATTCTGAGCAGTCTTGTGTGTCTTGTATGTCTCGTATGTCTGTGTGTGTGTGTGCGTCTTATGTGTTTTCTGGGTGTGTGGTTTGGGAATGCTTGGAGAATGATCTGATGTATTATCTTTACTTATGAGTGACTGTTAATTGTACTGAACTGCGCAGATCAGCCCGGGTTATTGTATGTAATCTTTGATTTACTAACAATAAACCCAGTTGCATCAGACTCTGAGAAGTGTGCATCTTTTGAAGAAGCATTCAACAGTGTGGAGGAGAGCGACCTCTGCGTTTCTGGCCCAGGCCGGGCCCGTTTTTCCTGCCCACAATCTGCAGGCGTGTAAATATGACAACGCACTTTGTACAGCAAGTTTTCCACCTGGTGCGTGAAGACAAAAAGAATGTAGCCTACATGGAATTTCTAATTATTATTAGACTTTTATTTTTATTATCAAAACCAATGGAGAAAAGCCAATATACGCAAGGAGCCCCCAGGACCGATTCTGAGAACCACTGTCTTAAATGCTCTTGTCGGTCTCTTAAATGTTAAAAACTAAATAACTTTCTAAATGCCAGTCTTACAAAGATGGTTAATTTCGTTAAATTATGTGTGTGTGATTTCATTGAATATTTGCAGCTTAGGGTTAGCTAGCTAGTCAAATGGCTTGGTAGCCGAAGTTGCGAACTGTTTTAGCATAAGCTACTGGACTACCAAATATAGCAAGCTGATTAGGCTACGCTTTCTGCCAACTAATTATTTGGTTAAGTAGGCTAAAGGAAATAGTAAAAATGACTCGGCTACCGAAAAACCTAAGAGGAGGATTATTTTATGATCGTCTAGTGCAGCTGTAAATAGCACACGCCATAATGAAATCACTACGAAATGGGATGCCTGCATTTTCTGACTTCGCACAGGTGGACCGTGGTCGGAGCCGCAATGTCAAGGCCAAGAGGCGCCACCTCCCACCCCAGTGACCATAGACTGTAGCCTAGTCCTCTGCAGTAATCAGGAAGTGACGCAAACTGTACCTCATTGGTCCACAACAAATATTATAACAGTGCCCAAATGACACAATAAATCATGAAATCGACCCATGGCCAGTCATACGACGAATACAATACACATATTGTGACTATTTGTTCTCATGAGAAAAAATTATTGACTTTGTATTTTGACCGCATTTGTACCGTAGACTTACATGGAAACCGGATATGAAAACACCTATACTGGAGCCAACCGTAGGAGCAACCAGGAACAACAAGACCAGGAAATGATCTTCAAAAACGAAGTCTGGTTTTGGCCGCTTGGGCTGCGCCCTAGTTTGGGATTCATGCGCCAGTGAGCACTAACAATAGCAGATCAGTGGGTGACGTCCTGAAGCGCTTTGTCCATATTTTTATACGGTCTATGGTCCATACCAAGTACAGGTTCAGGAATTGGCAAAAGTCACTTCTGCACGCAGCAGGTGTGACTGCTCTGCATATCTGCCGAGTTCTGGGTGGATCTAGTAATTATTGTCGAACATTCCACAGGTGTCACAGTCAGGTGTTTTCAGCGTTCTTGTCATTGTCAGTACACGTTATAAGGAAACAAAAAGTAAATCTGAAAAAATGGAAACCAAACTAACTTAAGACGTAATTTCAAATGGAATATAACGTCATATATATTTTATCAAACACAACAACAATATAGCTAGCCAGCATGGTTTTCGATAAATTACCGACAATATATTTACTACTTACTATGTTTTAATAAAACTATTTATTAGAAATAGTCTGTCTCTTGCCTACTGCACCCGTCTTGTCTAAGTGCACTGTGATTCTGAGCAGTCTTGTGTGTCTTGTATGTCTCGTATGTCTGTGTGTGTGTGCGTCTTATGTGTTTTCTGGGTGTGTGGTTTGGGAATGCTTGGAGAATGATCTGATGTATTGTCTTTACTTATGAGTGACTGTTAATTGTACTGAACTGCAGAGATCAGCCCGGGTTATTGTATGTAATCTTTGATTTACTAACAATAAACCCAGTTGCATCAGACTCTGAGAAGTGTGCATCTTTTGAAGAAGCATTCAACAGTGTGGAGGAGAGCGACCTCTGCGTTTCTGGCCCAGGCCGGGGCCCGTTTTTCCTGCCCACAATCTGCAGGCGTGTAAATATGACAACGCACTTTGTACAGCAAGTTTTCCACCTGGTGCGTGAAGACAAAAAGAATGTAGCCTACATGGAATTTCTAATTATTATTAGACTTTTATTTTTATTATCAAAACCAATGGAGAAAAGCCAATATACGCAAGGAGCCCCCAGGACCGATTCTGAGAACCACTGTCTTAAATGCTCTTGTCGGTCTCTTAAATGCTAAAAACTAAATAACTTTCTAAATGCCAGTCTTACAAAGATGGTTAATTTCGTTAAATTATGTGTGTGTGATTTCATTGAATATTTGCAGCTTAGGGTTAGCTAGCTAGTCAAATGGCTTGGTAGCCGAAGTTGCGAACTGTTTTAGCATAAGCTACTCGACTACCAAATATAGCAAGCTGATTAGGCTACGCTTTCTGCCAACTAATTATTTGGTTAAGTAGGCTAAAGGAAATAGTAAAAATGACTCGGCTACCGAAAAACCTAAGAGGAGGATTATTTTATGATCGTCTAGTGCAGCTGTAAATAGCACACGCCATAATGAAATCACTACGAAATGGGATGCCTCCATTTTCTGACTTCGCACAGGTGGACCGTGGTCGGATCCGCAATGTCAAGGCCAAGAGGCGCCACCTCCCACCCCAGTGACCATAGACTGTAGCCTAGTCCTCTGCAGTAATCAGGAAGTGACGCAAACTGTACCTCATTGGTCCACAACAAATATTATAACAGTGCCCAAATGACACAATAAATCATGAAATCGACCCATGGACAGTCATACGACGAATACAATACACATATTGTGACTATTTGTTCTCATGAGAAAAAATTATTGACTTTTGTATTTTGTATTTTTGTATTTTGTATTTTGACCGCATTTGTACCGTAGACTTACATGGAAACCGTATATGAAAACACCTATACTGGAGCCAACCGTAGGAGCAACCAGGAACAACAAGACCAGGAAATGATCTTCAAAAACGAAGTCTGGTTTTGGCCGCTTGGGCTGCGCCCTAGTTTGGGATTCATGCGCCAGTGAGCACTAACAATAGCAGATCAGTGGGTGACGTCCTGAAGCGCTTTGTCCATATTTTTATACGGTCTATGGTCCATACCAAGTACAGGTTCAGGAAGTGGCAAAAGTCACTTCTGCACGCAGCAGGTGTGACTGCTCTGCATATCTGCCGAGTTCTGGGTGGATCTAGTAATTATTGTCGAACATTCCACAGGTGTCACAGTCAGGTGTTTTCAGCGTTCTTGTCATTGTCAGTACACGTTATAAGGAAACAAAAAGTAAATCTGAACCTCATACTAAACAGAGAGTAGGGAATACAGCTTGTGCATTGTCTTCACAAGGACTGTGTGAATAAAATATAAAATACAAACTTATCCAGCACACGATGGCTCTGAGAATGTGAGTATTTACCTTGTCAAGTCAAGGAACAATATACTATGATAAAAGAATAATTCTTCTCAAGTGCCTTTTCCATTGTACTACAATGTAGATAAACATTTCAATAATTTACATGGGTTCTCAGCACACAGTTGTGAGCCTACAGGACACAATCATTTTTATGTATTGTATGTATTTATGAATTTATTATTTAATTGTGGTCTACTTTCTAAATCAATTTAGAATTTGGTACTTCGAGTGATCAAGAAAGTCATGTTTATTGTTAACTACGTGTGTGTAACTAAATTGCAGAGCAATAAATGCTCTGTTTTAGATTAATTACAAGAGCAAGAATGTTGGACGAAAATGGAAATCCACAAATTGCTGGGTGACGCTAGCTGACCGATCGTTCGCAAGTCACTTTCTACCGAATAAAAATTAACACTGTCAGCGGTGATTAACAAATCTACCAAGTATTTTAATAACTGATCTACAGGCGTGTAAATATGACAACGCACTTTGAAGAGCAAGTTTTCCACCTGTTGCATAAAGACAAAAATAATGTACATTGAATTTCTAATTATTATTTTCTTGCTAGCTTCTAGCTTTGTCACATTCGTGCAGCCTAGCCCAGGTAGACATTTACGGAATGTACACGACTGACAAGCATGAAGAACTGTTTGCTATGGTTTTAGCTCTTTTTCAATTTTCAGCAAATTACCAAAAAAAAAACAAATACACTGTAATGAAACATTTTGTCTTTCCTGTGTTACAGTGCAGGCTTCGACTTATCATGGGGCAGTTTTTCATTATCATTTGCCAAGCTAAAGATGTCAAACGTCAACTTCATAATCATGGGTATTACTGGAATAGTCTGCTTCGGATTGATGGTTCTCATTTGGTAGGTCCTCTTTTTCTTGATAGGAAACCTGCATTTACTCTGTACAATACCACTGCTCACTTTTAAAAAGTAGAAATAGATTAAATGTATCTATTCAATGATATCCATGTGCTGTTAGAAGTGTTCATAGAAACACTGAACATTTTTCCTTCCAGATTCCAGATTGAGGAAGAAATGAGGAGGAAAGGCATTAGAAGTGGGCATGAATACATTCCCCAAGCAAACTCTGATGGCCCAAACATCTGGCAGGGCTATTCACTTCAGCCACCTGGGCACCCAAGTCTTTTCCTGTATTTGTTATGCTGTTTTGTCCACGTCTACTTATGTGTTTCAGGAAATCCTTAATCCTGTTTAGACTAAGCGGCCACAATGTGATTATTTGGTATTCATGCTATATGACTAAACACAGCCAATCGTTTACTTTGTTATATGACTAGACACAGCCAATCATTTTGTTATATGACTAGACACAGCCAATCATTTACTTTGTTATATCTTACTATATGCTTATGTATTAACCATGTACCAAACAGATACAGAATAATGCATGTTATTGTTAAAACGCTTTTTGCTTATAAAAGCAGGGACCCCTGCTTTCTTCAGTTCGGCTTTATCCACCTTCTTGTGTGTAGGTACCAGACTATTTTCTGCAGAAATAAACCCTATTTCTTAAATGATATACCTTGTTGTGCCTGGTTATTCATAGGAAAAAATTTTCTCTACCAAACAAGGTCATAAGGCATTCTTCACATACTTTTTTGAATAGTCCCAGCTGCATTTCATATTGGAAAACAGAAATTCTGCTGCAGAAATATGCATTTAAATTCATAATCAGAGCCTATGCTTTTCAGTTAACAGGCAGGGTTGAGCTCAGGGCTCCCTGTTAGCGCAGCTAGGCTCTGTTCCCCACTCCTCTGCAGAGCCGCAGGATGACAGCATTGCATGGATGCACTCTATTACAGTGCAGCACAGGGCCCTCAACAAGCCCTCCATTTCAGACTGTGGCTGGTAGGAGAGGAGCAAAACAACAAATTGGCAGATAGCAGCAGTGCCACCAAACAAGACAGCCCAAAGGAGCTCGTCCCCTTTAAGCTATTCAATCACATGCATGCTTCTAGGCAGGCGTGTAGAGTGTTGAATGAACAAACAGAATTCTATCACAATGTTTAGTTCACAGTTCATGCTTAGCACTGCAGGAAATAAATGAAATGAAATTATGGTAAATGGACTGCATTTACATATCGCTTTTATCCAATTTACAATTGATGCCTCTCATTCACCAGAGCAGTTAGGGGTTAGGTGTCTTGCTCAGGGACACTTCGACACACCCAGGGTGGGGATTGAACCGGCAACCCTCTGACTGCCAGACAACCGCTCTTACCTCCTGAGCTATGTCGCCCCAATTATGATCCTGACACATCTGTGGGACTTTTTTCCCAACAAAGATATACATTTTCTTGCACTGTGAGAGAGCACTGTTCCATTCCAAATTTACACTAGATTGATAGTTCACTTAAAGCAGCCAATGTTATCTTTCTAGGTACTTCTGTAGATAAAAGTGACACTTATTGTACATAATGACACAGCCCTCTATCACTTCAGAACAGTCCCAGATGGCAGCTCAGTGAAATACACACAGACAGGTATGTACCATAAAAAATCTTTTATTCAACGGCGATGGTATGAATTCAACAATACAAAAAGATACAAACTTTCAAGAACAGAGAGAGTCTAGGCAGAGATCAATATTACAAAAAACAAGAGGACAGTAAAAGACACAAGAGCACAAAAATAACAGCACACAAAGGAAAATGCTCTTCTGGTTTCTGCCATTATATAATGACCCATTCTGGAAGTCAGAGAGGGGAGAGGAGAGGAGAGGATAGGGTTGAAAGTGAAGCTGACCCCAGGAACAAGCAACAGACACTGCAAGGAATGCAGGTCCACTCGGGTGAATCCAGGTGGACGGTGGCAGCCTGCTGACACCTAAGGCCATACTCTAAGACAGCCTGTGCAGACGGCCAGATTATTCCAGAAAGACTCCGCACTGGCAGGCCATACTCTAAAACAGCCTGTGCAGACGGCCAGATTATTCTAGAAAGACTCCACACTGGCAGGCCATACACTAAGAGTCTGTGCAGAGGGTCAGATTATTCTAGAAAGACTCCAGACTGCCTGTCAGAAGCACACAGTGTGACTTACGTGAATTTCTGGATGAACAACAGCAACATGATCTTTGGAATGTCGAAAGACATAATTCTGAAAGGGTTTATTACAAAATGATTTTGGCCTTCCCAAAAACTGTCCCGTTTTAAAGGACAGGGTAGTTACTATGTATACTGTATTACCTACACACTTTACTGTATGCCTATAGAGATTATTTAAATAAAACACTTTTCATGCAGGTGCATTTACCTTAAACACAAAGCTTTAATTTTGTTATATAGTATACACAATCATAAAAGACCTGCACTCAAAAATTGAGCAAAGGAATCCAAAAAGCCAAAATGTTCAGTAATGAACAAACATGTTAATTGTAGCAGAAAGTTCAAAAAGAAATATATTTGAAATGAAAATGAATTGCCATCTTATTTGAGTAGACAAATACAAAATACTCCTAAGCCTTTTACACAGCCGTGTATATGCACACCAACTTCAAGGGGAACAGGAAGGCATTCATCAAAAGATAAGGACTTTTCCCACTCTGAACAGTAAAAAACCTGACAGACAAAACCGTAAGCTCACACAAATGCATGCCACTGAAGAAGCAGCGTGTGGCTATTTCTCAGAAGCCTATTCCATAGCTACACACGGCCGAATTGGATTTATATGAGACAAATACGTAAGTGCTGCTTTCATAAAGCAAACCAGTGGGAAAATTTTCACTGATAAACAAAAGTGCAAAGGCTTTTCAAAATGACTAAACAGAAACCATTTGGCACTTTACTTAACCGGTCATTAAATATACTATGGCTGTTTTTTGTTAAAGATTGCCTGTAGCGCAAAAAAACTCAAAAAATATTCCTCTCTGAAATTTTATTTGAAAAATTGAAAATTGTTCTGTAAATTGATGGCTGCTAAGTTAGGACAGAATCTTTTTTTCTTTTGTAAATATCCTCCGCATGCTTACTTTTGAATTCTAGCATCACAAAGATTTCCCACTTTTCAAGACAATTTTGAAACATTGTGGAGAGCGGTGCTTTTATTAATGTACCTTCTAAAATGGTATTTTGGCTGGCATCCTTTTAAAAGGGGATTTTCCAGTGTACAGGTTTCAGCTGCACTGGACACTGTGAAACTCGAGAAGCAAATTTCGATTTCAAATTGGACAAAGAAAATGCAACGACACAAATCCTAGAGTAGATTAAGAGGACATTAAAGGCCAAACTGAAAAAGCGGAATCCTCCCAAACTTAATCAGAGCAGAGAGAGACAGGCGGCCAGTGCGCGTTTCACAAAGCGGCACCTGTGTGGAGCGAGAAGGACCAGCACAGCCAGGGGAGACCGCAAGGCCTAGCCCTGTGGTGCATTATGGGTTATATCTGTCTGTCTGCCTGTCTGTCACAGCTGGCCTCGTCGGACCCCTCCAGGAGACACAATGGGAGAAAAGCAGCAGCGTCCAAAGCTAAACAGAAACTCAACCGGGCAGAAGCATCCTCAAAGCTGCCTGCTAGTAGAGATGCTACTTTTATCTTCTACAAGAAAACTGAAAACCCTTCAGTGAAGTCATGGAATGTACATGTGCTTGTATGTGTGTGTGTGTGTGTGTGTGTGAGACTGTGTGAGTGTGCAAGTATGTGTTTGAGTGCGTGTGTGTGTGTGTACGTACGTACTTATGTATTCTACAAGAAAAATAAAAACCCTTCAGTGAAGTAAGTCTGTCATGGAATGTACATGTGCTTGTGTGTGTGTGTGTGTGTGTGTGTGTGTGTGTGAGACTGTGTGTGAGTGTGCAAGTATGTGTGAGTGCGCGTGCGTGTGTGTGTGTACGTACATATGTAAGTATGTGCGTGTGTGTGTGTGTGTGTGTGGGAGTGATTGCGTGTGTGAGTGAGTGCGTGCGTGAATGCGTGTTTGTGTGAGTGTGTGTGTAATTGCAGGTATCACACAGGGTTGTGTGCAGGTGTTTTGTTGAGCAGTGTTTCAGGAGACCAGTTTTAGCTCTCAGCTCCTGAATGGATGGGAGCAGCCGCTGTCCCATCAGGCTGTGCGGGGGGCGGAGTCGGGTCTGAGAACAAAAGGGAGAAAAGCAGAGATTAGTGAGCACATAAGACAACAGGAAGATCACGGCCAGGGGCGGGCCTACTTAGTGAAAGTGATCCACAGAAGTCTTCATTTTTTGCAATGCATTTTTGTTTGTACTTAATAACTTATTGCAGCCCTAGCCTGTTCTATGTATTGAAAGAGATTTTAATCTCAATGGGCTCTTACCTGGTTAACCCTCCTATTATCTTTGGGGTCAATTTGACCCCATTCAATGTTTAACATCTCTAAATGATTGACATCATTTTTTTGCTTCATATTTAATGACCTTTCCTAATTTAATGGGGACAACTGGGTAAACATAAAATTAACATGATTATTTCAATATCCTATACACATTTTGTATGTATCCGTGTTCTTTGGGGTCAATTTGACCCCAGGCTGTTTTAGCTGTATAAAACATAAGAAACATCAACATTTTACACACATTTGTTTTGGTTGTTTTGGATGATATGGAGGTCACTATAACATGCAATTTTATAATCTTCAAAAAACGTCCCTCTGCTTTAGGGCCCCAACCTAACATAACCATACCTGTAGTAGTGCTAGAACCACTGATAGTTCACTTTCCCGTGCTTTGGGGGAGGGGAAATATGGTTCCCGCAAGGACATTGATAGTTCACACAACATAGGGGAGGAGCAAACATATAAAAGCTTGCACAGCAGCCTTCTAAACCATTTCTCTTGGTGGTCTGTGTGCTCTTTCTTTATGCTCTCTCTCAATCGAAAATTTCTGTATGATTTTATTTACTCTGACTCCCCGATTATTTTTGTTTATTTTTATTGATCTTATGGGTTTGATTGCGCCTTTTTATCAGGTACTTTTGTGTTATGTTGTATTGTTAGTAACACCTGTGTTTACTGCTGCCTATTTTGGCTAGGTCACTCTTGAAACAGACTTTTAATCTCAAGAGTTTTTTTTTTTTTACCTGGTTAAATAAAGGTTAATAATAATAATAAAAATTACCTCTAAGCAAAGGTTTTCTGCCAATGAGGTTTTGTCACAGCTCTTTGACAGTGAAAGTGACATAGAGGAGAATGTGTCTGAGACACAGGATAATGTTGAGGAGGACCCTGATTATGAGGCATCCTCCTCTGATGAGAATGAAGCCCTTAGTGTTGACCCTCCTGTTGTCTCTCAACCACCAGCAGACACGTTACCTTCAAAAAATGGAAAAGTTATCATGGTCCCTCGCCCCACTTGAATGACATGGTAGACTGCTAATTTCATCAGAATGGTTCCAGGCCCCACCAGATATGTTGTCAGCCATGTCCAAGATGTAAAATCAGAATTTGAGCTCTTTGTAACACCATCGATCGAAAAGGATATACTTGAGATGACAAACTTAGAGGGGAGGTGCGTGTATGGGGACAGTTGGAAAGACTTGGATGTGACCCACTTGCAAGCCTACATTGGATTGCTCATTTTGGTAGGAGTGTACAAGTGAAATGGCCAAGCAACAGCAAGCCTTTGGAATGCGGACACTGGAAGGGAAATATTTCCAGCCACCATGTCTCTAAAGACATTCCATGTTTTCATTACATTACATTACATTACAGGCATTTAGCAGACTCTCTTATCCAGAGCGACTTACACAACTTTTTACATAGCATTTTACATTGTATCCATTTATACAGCTGGATATATATACTGAAGCAATGCAGGTTAAGTACCTTGCTCAAGGGTACAACGGCAGTGTCCTTACCCGGGAAACGAACCTGCGACCTTTCGGTTACAAGCCCAGCTCCTTACCCACTGTGCTACACTCCATCCTTCGTTTTCTCCCGTGTCATACGCTTTGATGACAGAGAAACAAGGCAGGGCCAACGAGAGCAAACTTGCAGCAGTACGGGATGTATGGGACAAGTGAGTTCAGCAATGACCCTTTATTTACAATCCAGGCCCCCACATGACTGCGGATGAATGTCTGTTTGCGTTTCGTGGGCGCTGTCCCTTCAGACAATACATACCAAACGAACCGGCCAAAAACAAACACGGTATCAAAATATGGGCAGCATGTGATGCACAGAACAGCTATGCCCGGAATATGCCGGTGTACACTGGTAAATCCCCTGGGGAAGCACCTGAAAAAAATCAGGGCATGAGGGTGGTACTAGACATGGCTGAAGGACTGAATGGTCATAACATTACATGTGATCATTTTTTCACATCGTATGCCCTGGGTGAGGATCTGCTGAAAAGGAAGGTTACCATGATGGGGACAATGAGAAAAAACATTAAAACAACAAAAAGATCTTTCTTTCCAATTTTAGGTCAATCAGTGAGATTTTATGGTGATTTGCATATTTTTTCATAGTCGCGTAATAGGTATTCTAGATGTATAAGGGGGTTGGGGGGTTATATTTTATTTAAAGGGCTATTTAAAGACTATAATAAAGTACCTGACACAAACTCATGGTAACAATTTTAATTATAATCATTTTCTGGAGGTTTAAATTGCTGGGGTCAAATTGACCCCAAGGATAAAAGATGTTAGTAAATTTGAAGATAACAGGACAGTTAAATAGGCTAAACAATAAAAAAGGCTCGGCTAAAAGGCTAAAAGGCAGGGCTAGCAGGTTAAGTGTTGTGCAAAGAGGCGGGGCTAGCAGGTTAAGTGTTGTGCAGAGAGGCGGGGCTAGCAGGTTAAGTGTTGTGCAGAGAGGCGGGGCTAGCAGGTTAAGTGTTGTGCAGAGAGGCGGGGCTAGCAGGTTAAGTGTTGTGCAGAGAGGCGGGGCTAGCAGGTTAAGTGTTGTGCAGAGAGGCGGGGCTAGCAGGTTAAGTGTTGTGCAGAGAGGCGGGGCTAGCAGGTTAAGTGTTGTGCAGAGAGGCGGGGCTAGTGAGGCAGAGGAAAAGCTAATGACAGGCAGGTTCGAATGGAAGCACATGGGACGAGCCATGGGACTCACACATGCCGTTTGTGGCTCCGGGGTGCCGGGACCCCATCATTGGAGGCTGATGCGGGCCACTCTAAAACGACTGGGCGAGATAGGGATACATTTCTAACATCGTACTTCATTTATTGTGTTGAGTAACTAAGGGAAATTATTGATATTACTGCACCATTGAAAACAAAGACAGTGTCCGGCAAAGCTCCATGGAGGAACGGTGAAAAAATAAGACAGCTAAAAAGAGAATGTCGCGAGGCAGAGCGTAAATGGAGAAAAACAAAACTGCAGTTACACTTGGATATCTATAAAGATAAACTCAGTACAACAGCGAAATTGGGATGGCAGGTATGCCATGCCGCCAAGTTACGCCTTGGCGGGGGCATGCCCCATACCTATACAGCACCGAGAGTTTGGCACTTTTCAGGGTTCCCCACAGAAATAACCACAACAGCCACAGACACTCAGCCCTTAAAAACATTAAATTATGTACATTCTCACCCCATTTCAACAGACAGAATTCATAAACAACTTCACATGTCCACACAATAAAGCCCCAAACTAAGGGGATTTTGCGTTTTCTCCTTCTTCTTCTTCTTCTTCTTCTTCTCATTCTTCTTCTTCTTCTTCCTCTTATTTTCCCTGCCGCCAATCCCACTAACAACATGTCTCCCCATTGGACATTTTACCGACACCAGCCGAATCTTCACCTACACGACCCAATCAAAAACTCACATACACACGCAAAATACCCATACCTTTTTATTCGGAAATATTTCCTGTTTAAACAGCTAGTCTGCTGTGGCCTACTGGGCAAGGTTACAGTCTTGGGAACAGGGGGTCCTAGGTTCAAGCCCAGCTAGGAATATGTTTCTTTAACCTGCTTCTACCCTCACTAATAATTGTCTACTACTTATCAATTATTGCTTTTGCACCATATCTACCCGCCGTTCACCTAACGTATACACTGCAATATGATGTACTGTCTGCACATTCAGTTATTAACCAGCTACAATATTGCAAACCCATATGGATTCAACGGGAGCTCTTCTGTGCTTACTGGCCTGTGCTCTTCTTTAAAACCACGGGCAGGTTTGCTAATGATATTTCACGCATTGCATAGACATGTCATGGTGCTGCGCTAACAAAGTCACAGACTGGGAAACTTCCGGTTGAAATGATCGCCCTCAGGCAGATCATTTCCTCTTTAACACTAACGTTTTCTTACGCTTATATTTGCTTTACCAAAACTCACTCACGGCCACCCATATGCATTTCATGACGGCAAATGTATTCCTTTTATTAAAAAGTTACACCAGTTCACCACTCTGCCATTTCTACTAACTATATTTCTTCACTTGGCTACCGTACAAAACCTTCTTATCAGCAAACGCCACGTTTCTACATTCATGTCACCTCGCCCTGTTCTCTATCTAGCCACATACAAACTATTACTACATATGTACGTTCTGCAACTCCCCATTAAACCATTACATTTGAAATCATGACTCACTCATAATTATAACTACTACTACTGAACATGAGAAAAGCACATCAGTGCAATTTCACGTTACTTAACCGTCCACTTTAACGGCTAATATTTCATATCGACTGTTATATAGGCTACAGTACACCATTCGATAAGGATACTAAGATCGCTCAAGGTCACTTCATTTAGCCTACTTTGCACTATAGTCTGTGATCATGTCAACCTTCACCTACATGCCATGCTGCTAAAAACATATTGTTTCAACTACGCAATTTCATAATTTCATCCTAATTTATCTCACACTGTTGTTATTTTCTCATAGCCTATGCAAAGCCTGCTGGGACATATGCGTCTGCTCCTATTCTCCACTATCAAGTTTTCCGGTTCTAGCTTAGAAAAACAGCGAAGAGGATTCCCACCTGCAGATAAGCCTATCAAAATGCCTTATAAATCTTACAAACACTAAAAGTGCATCTCCACAAAATCAGACAACGGAGCAGGATAGAAGGGCACACAAATTGCGACCTTGAAAGAATTGAGGAAATATTGGGTAGCATTGCTTTGGAATACATTTTATGTAATTTCGGTGAGGCAAGATAGCCTATATTGTTTGTAGTACTGTAACTTGGCGTCATTTTGATATCAATACTTTTCATCACAGGCCTGGATTTTGACAGTCTGAATGAAGGAGTTATAGATGGGGTATGTCTTGTATGTGTCAGTAACTTGGCATTTTTGTACGTTGAAAACGTGTTTTTCTTATGAGATATTTTTATACGGTCTATGGTCCATACCAAGTACAGGTTCAGGAAGTAACAAAGTCACTTCTGCACGCAGCAGGTGTGACTGCTCTGCATATCTGCCGAGTTCTGGGTTGATGTAGTAATTACAGTTAAACATTCCACAGGTGTCACTGTCAGGCGTTGTCAGCGTTGTTGTTATTGTCAGTAGAGGTTATAATAAAACTAAAAACAAATGTGAACCTCACACAAGCAGAACTAAACAGATGATACGAAACAGTGTACTGTCTGTACATAAATAAGAACCTCCCTTTATTTAAGTAGGTGTGTCGTATATTATCATACTCTTTGTAATGCAGGTGTAAGTGAAACTAGAATCAAAAGCTCATAAATAACAGGGTTTTCAACCAGCACATAAAAGGACGTTGTGAATAAAAATACAACAAACTGATCCAACACAATACAAGATGACTCTGGAATGGTGAGTATTTAACTTGCCAAGTAACAGAGCAATACTACATTATGAAGAAAATGTAATTGTTTTTAAAAATGTGCCTGCAGTATTATATTGCAATGTAGGTAAACATTTCAGTAATGTCATACGGTTCTCAGCAGATAGTTAAGCTAACAGGACAAATAATCAATGTTATGTATTATAATATGCATGATTTTTTGCATTTTGGCCTACTTTCCGAAACAATCTTGATTAAAATATTTTGGATTTTCAAGAAGGCCAGTTTTCTTGCAAGTTATTTGTGTCCTATAATATTCAACAGCAGTAAATGTTCTCCATTTCAAAGGAAAATCTTGCTTGCTTTACAAAATAAAAATTTTAGCAGAATTTTAGTTATTTCAACAAGACAAGGGTCCAATTCAACCATGATCCACTTAAAGAAACAAAGGTTAAGGTTTTGGAATGCTCTTCACATTCCCCAGACTTGAATTCAATTAAAAATTGTGGAAAATTCCTAAAGCAAGAATAGCAAGATATTTAGCTGGCTACAGGAAATGTTTTAAGCTGCGAATTCTTCCACAGGGGGTGCTATTATATACTGTCTGAAAGGGTGTCCAAACCATTGGACATTCTACATTTACCTCATTTTTTGCAATTTGTTAAATTCAGAAAATAAATTGTGAATTGAAAATGAATTGATAGATATATGCTATTTAAAAGGTCATCCCCTACTGAGGTTGTACTGACTTTCCATTTAGAAAATCAAGAAAATATTTGTAATTTCATCATATGTGCCCAATGTTTTGCATACCACTTGCTAGAAAATAGAAATCCAATAAACTGTTTATAAACAGTTTTAGTTATGATTTATATATTTATATTTATATTTAATGCGTAAAAATATTTTTCCTTTTTGTGTTACAGTACACTTCTTAAACTTACAGTTGGGAAAACGGCAGTGGTATTTTTGTCAACTTGTATTTCTACAGCCATCATCACCTTCACATCAGGTGTGACAGCCATCGTGGGAATGTATCTGTACAAGAAGGGTAAGTTTCTCTATTTCTGAGTATGAAACATGAATACACACCATCGCTGTTCACTTTAGAAAAATTACAATAGGCAAAACATGTGAGTGTTTTCGCTTTTCAGATAAGCCTGTACTATAACCAGTCTCTACAGAAATACTGTAATATTTTCATTTTCAAATGAAATTGTCCCAAAAAGCACAGGAATCAGTCATGAATACATTCCCTAAATTTTACATCCCTGTTACCCTGACTGTTGTCTGTTTACCTGTACTTGTAGGTGGCCACCATGAGGCACAAAGATAAATAAATACAAGGCGGCGCCTCTGGAAGACATCATGAAGGCGGCTGTGACCTGATCTTGTGATCTTGTTCTCTCTCTGCCTCTGGCTGGAGCCCCCGCAACTGACGGTTGACTGCAATGCTTGTCGTTCATAATGAATTCTAGATTGGTTTGGGTTCATTTATGGCAAATAAATATCATTATACTTTACTTTTTCATATCTGTGTCTTTACATTACATTACATTACAGGCATTTGGCAGACGCTCTTATCCAGAGCGACGTACAACAAAAGCCGCGTTTCCACCGCAGGAACTTTACCCCGGAACTAGGAACCTTTTGAGGAACTCAGTGCGTTTCCACCGCAGGAACTAGGGTCTAAATTTAGTTCTTGGGGCTTTATTTTACCCCTCAAAAGGTTCCTGCTCGGGGGGTAGTACTTTCCGAAAGTACAGGAACCTTTTGGGTGGAGCTTGCAGCGCTGAACATTTCTGATTGGTCGAGTACTCGCAGCATTTTTTTATATTTATTTTCCGCCATTACCCGCCATGTTTGAAAATATGCAGCCGCAAACCAATTTATTTTCATAATAACTTCAAATCAAACTTGTATGTTATGCGGCGCAGTAGCCTAGTTTTGGTTATAGCCTGCCAACGTCTTGGAATTATAACGTGTGCTCTTCTGTTCTTTTCTTGCTTTAGTATTCGTTTTATAAAATTCTAAGCATTCGTGCTGGGACAGCATATTACGTAGGCTACCAAAACATTCAAACTGATTAATTCGGTTGCTGAATATTTTCTTCCAGATTTTCTTTGTTAGCCCGTTGTAATTGACTCAAAACGTTTGATACAGTTATGTGAGGTATGCGGTAGTTCTGCGTAATTAACATTGGTGATACAGTACAAGCAAACTGGAAATCACCTTCCGCACTTTTTAACTTTAACCGTAACTTGGACCCTGTAGATTGTGTCTGGCTGTGGCTAGGTTGTAACACCAAGACAGCTCTACTTGTGCAAACATCTGGGGAAGCCTTTTCCTATTATTATTAAAAGTAGCATGTTTTGTCCATGTCTATATGTGTTTAACAAAATGTGGAAGTACGTAGGTGTCACACACCAGCGTGACACCCCTGGGAGGGAGATGCGGCAGATGCCAGGGAACACCGTTGGTTGATGCATGGAGAGAGAGAGCGCACCCACACAAACATTAAATCAAATAAACGGACACCTTTACGCTTCCTACTCACAGGTTCCAGTCAAAAACTAAAACTAAAACAACAAACTAAAATAACAAAGACAAAAGGCAGCAAAACAGAGTCGCAACCTTTCAGTTTTCCACTTGTAGCTGGCCAGATTTTCACCTGACCAGCTCCTTCTACTTTTCAGTGGTGGGTCACTTTTCCCCATCTTGTTAAAAGAAACAAAACTGAAATTAAACTAAACAAAAATAATAAACACGCTCTCAGTGTGAGCTCCCGGTCTTGGCCCCAAACTGTGGAGAGCAGCACATCTTTAAGCAACTGGGCTGATTAGCCAATGCAGCCCAGGTGCGTGTGCCCTCTCCACCAGCCGGTGCAGCCGAGACCAATCCGCCTCTCTGGCAGACCAAATGCCACAGTAGGCTTATACTTTATTTGCATTGAACAATACAAATTCAAATTCTTTTGTTAATACACTGCTGTGTGTTGAGAAACATGGAGTAACCATGCGAAGAGGAAATGTGGAAAAATATATAGTATGAAGTATTTGGACAGTGACACAATTTTTGTTGGTTTGGCTCCGTACTTCAGCACATTGGATTTGATATGAAACCATATGAGCATAAAATGAAGTCTGTCGGCTTTAATATGCAGATACAGTATTTACATTTATCCAGGGAGATCAGGGCACCATCCAGCAAGTACGCCAAGCATGTCCGAATGATGTGCATCTTCCGCCCACACTGGCCCCTTCTGATTTTTACCATAGCCATCGCAGACAGGATTCAGGCAAATACATAAAACACGACCATTCATTGCACGGTTTTTCAAGGAGCTCATTATTATACCTATTAATCTTCATTTAATTACCGTCCTAATCACTTACAGAACTCTACGGATTCTGTACAATTCATGCATAAGTTATATATATTTTAAAATTCTATGATATATAAACTCCTCCTCTTGTGTTTGGTCGAACATATCTGTTGTTACTGTATTATTAGCATTGTATCTTATACCATTGGAAAGCCTGTTCATTTCCCTTTACAACGATGTCCCATTTGTAAGGATCATGCATTTGAGGGATGAGCAGCACATCTGGTTATGTGGGTGGTGTCCCAAGTGAAATGTGCCAAATTTCCCTGCCAATGTCAAACAGTGTATTCTCCTGTTGGTATTGACTCTATTGTTTTGAGTTGTTTGGGGGATTGGATGATTGAACTCTCTATCAGTAACAAGGAACAAACAAGACATATTGGTAATTTTACGCTTTATTCATTGAATAAAGTCAGGAGCCTCAGTAGCGGGTGGAAGAACTATACGCAGCCACAACAGCCTGGCACCTCCTCCTCATGCTGGTCACCAAAACTCAACCCAGTGGAACACTTGTGGGATCAGCTCGGGCGTGCTGTACGTGCTAGAGTGACCAACGCAACCACATTGGCTGACCTGCGACAGGGCCATTCACTTCAACCTCCTGGGCACCCAAGTCTTTTCCTATATTTGTTATGCTGTTTTGTCCATGTCTACTTATGTCTTTCAGGAAATCCTTAAGTATGTATAATTTTTAAATGAATAAGTAAACAAGTTATCAGTAAACTGCCATTTTCTGTCAAGTGATTTTTTAAAATTTCATGCCACAGCTGCATTTCATATTGGAAAACAGAAATTCTACTGCAGAAATACACATTTAAATTCAGAATCAGAGCCTATGCTTTTCAGTTAACAGGCAGGGTTGAGCGCAGGGCTCCCTGTTAGCGCAGCTAGGCTCTGTTCCCCACTCCTCTGCAGAGCCGCAGGATGACAGCATTGCATGGATGCGCTCTATTACAGTGCAGCACAGGGCCCTCAGCAAGCCCTCCATTTCAGACTGTGGCTGGTAGGAGGGGAGCAAAACAACAAATTGGCAGATAGCAGCAGTGCCACCAAACAAGACAGCCCAAAGGAGCTTGTCCCCTTTAAACTATTTAGTCACATGCATGCTTCTAGGCAGGCGTGTAGAGTGTTGAATGAACAAACAGAATTCTATCACAATGTTTAGTTCACAGTTCATGCTTAGCACTGCAGGAAATAAATGAAATGAAATTATGGTAAATGGACTGCATTTACATATTGCTTTTATCCAAAGCGCTTTACAATTGATGCCTCTCATTCACCAGAGCAGTTAGGGGTGAGGTGTCTTGCTCAGGGACACTTCGACACACCCAGGGCAGGGATCGAACCGGCAACCCTCCGACTGCCAGACAACCGCTCTTACCTCCCGAGCTATGCCGCCCCAATTATGATCCTGACACATCTGTGGGACTTTTTTCCCAACAAAGATATACATTTTCTTGCACTGAGGGAGCGCTGTTCCATTTCAAAATGACACTAGATTGATAGTTCACTTAAAGCAGCCAATGTCATCTTTCTAGGCACTTCTGTAGATAAAAGTGACACTTATTGTACATAATGACACAGCCCTCTATCACTTCAGAACAGTCCCAGATGGCAGCTCAGTGAAATACACACAGACAGGTATGTACCATAAAAAATCTTTTATTCAACGGCGATGGTATGAATTCAACAATACAAAAAGATACAAACTTTCAAGAACAGAGAGAGTCTAGGCAGAGATCAATATTACAAAAAACAAGAGGACAGTAAAAGACACAAGAGCACAAAAATAACAGCACACAAAGGAAAATGCTCTTCTGGTTTCTGCCATTATATAATGACCCATTCTGGAAGTCAGAGAGGGGAGAGGAGAGGAGAGGATAGGGTTGAAAGTGAAGCTGACCCCAGGAACAAGCAACAGACACTGCAAGGAATGCAGGTCCACTCAGGTGAATCCAGGTGGACAGTGGCAGCCTGCTGACACCTAAGGCCATACTCTAAGACAGCCTGCAGACGGCCAGATTATTCCAGAAAGACTCCACACTGGCAGGCCATACTCTGAAACAGCCTGTGCAGACGGCCAGATTATTCTAGAAAGACTCCACACTGGCAGGCCATACACTAAGAGTCTGTGCAGAGGGTCAGATTATTCTAGAAAGACTCCACAGACTGCCTGTCAGAAGCACACAGTGTGACTTACGTGAATTTCTGGATGAACAACAGCAACATGATCTTTGGAATGTCGAAAGACATAATTCTGAAAGGGTTTATTACAAAATGATTTTGGCCTTCCCAAAAACTGTCCCGTTTTAAAGGACAGGGTAGTTACTATGTATACTGTATTACCTACACACTTTACTGTATTCCTATAGAGATTATTTAAATAAAACACTTTTCATGCAGGTGCATTTACCTTAAACACAAAGCTTTAATTTTGTTATATAGTATACACAATCATAAAAGACCTGCACTCAAAAATTGAGCAAAGCAATCCAAAAAGCCTCCAAATCCAAATTTTCAGTAATGAACAAACATGTTAATTGTAGCAGAAAGTTCAAAAAGAAATATATTTGAAATGAAAACGAATTGCCATCTTATTTGAGTAGACAAATACAAAATACTCCTAAGCCTTTTACACAGCCGTGTATATGCACACCAACTTCAAGGGGAACAGGAAGGCATTCATCAAAAGATAAGGACTTTTCCCACTCGGAACAGTAAAAAACCTGACAGACAAAACCGTAAGCTCACACAAATGCATGCCACTGAAGAAGCAGCGTGTGGCTATTTCTCAGAAGCCTATTCCATAGCTACACATTGGATTTATATGAGACAAACAAGTGCTGCTTTCATAAAGCAAACCAGTGGGAAAATTTTCACTGATAAACAAAAGTGCAAAAGCTTTTCAAAATGACTAAACAGAAACCATTTGGCACTTTACTTAACCGGTCATTAAATATACTATGGCTGTTTTTTGTTAAAGATTGCCTGTAGCGCAAAAAAACTCAAAATATTCCTCTCTGAAATTTTATTTGAAAAATTGAAAATTGTTCTGTAAATTGACGGTTGCTAAGTTAGGACAGAATCTTTTTTTTTTGTAAATATCCACCGCATGCTTACTTTTGAATTCTAGCATCACAAAGATTTCCCATTTTTCAAGACAATTTTGAAACATTGTGGAGAGCGGTTCTTTCATTAGTGTACCTTCTAAAATGGTATTTTGGCTGGCATCCTTTTAAAAGCGGATTTTCCAGTGTACAGGTTTCAGCTGCACTGGACACTGAAACTCGAGAAGCAAATTTCGATTTCAAATTGGACAAAGAAAATGCAACGACACAAATCCTAGAGTAGATTAAGAGGACATTAAAGGGCAAACTGAAAAAGCGGAATCCTCCCAAACTAAATCAGAGCAGAGAGAGACAGGCGGCCAGTGCGCGTTTCACAAAGCGGCACCTGTGTGGAGCGAGAAGGACCAGCACAGCCAGGGGAGAGCGCAAGGCCGAGCCCTGTGGTGCATTATGGGTTATATCTGTCTGTCTGCCTGTCGGTCACAGCAGGCCTCGCCGGACCCCTCCAGGAGACACAATGGGAGAAAAGCAGCAGCGTCCAAAGCTAAGCAGAAACTCAACCGGGCAGAAGCATCCTCAAAGCTGCCTGCTAGTAGAGATGCTACTTTTATCTTCTACAAGAAAACTGAAAACCCTTCAGTGAAGTAAGTCTATCATGGAATGTACATGTGCTTGTATGTGTGTGTGTGTGTGTGTGTGTGTGAGACTGTGTGAGTGTGCAAGTATGTGTTTGAGTGTGTGTGTGTGTGTGTGTACGTACGTACTTATGTATTCTACAAGAAAAATAAAAACCCTTCAGTGAAGTAAGTCTGTCATGGAATGTACATGTGCTTGTGTGTGTGTGTGACTGTGTGTGAGTGTGCAAGTATGTGTGAGTGCGCGTGCGTGTGTGTGTGTACGTACATATGTAAGTATGTGCGTGTGTGTGTGTGTGTGGGAGTGATTGCGTGTGTGAGTGAGTGCGTGCGTGAATGCGTGTTTGTGTGAGTGTGTGTGTAATTGCAGGTATCACACAGGGTTGTGTGCAGGTGTTTTGTTGAGCAGTGTTTCAGGAGACCAGTTTTAGCTCTCAGCTCCTGAATGGATGGGAGCAGCCGCTGTCCCATCAGGCTGTGCGGGGGGCGGAGTCGGGTCTGAGAACAAAAGGGAGAAAAGCAGAGATTAGTGAGCACATAAGACAACAGGAAGATCACGGCCAGGGGCGGGCCTACTTAGTGAAAGTGATCCACAGAAGTCTTCATTTTTTGCAATGCATTTTTGTTTGTACTTAATAACTTATTGCAGCCCTAGCCTGTTCTATGTATTGAAAGAGATTTTAATCTCAATGGGCTCTTACCTGGTTAACCCTCCTATTATCTTTGGGGTCAATTTGACCCCATTCAATGTTTAACATCTCTAAATGATTGACATCATTTTTTTGCTTCATATTTAATGACCTTTCCTAATTTAATGGGGACAACTGGGTAAACATAAAATTAACATGATTATTTCAATATCCTATACACATTTTGTATGTATCCGTGTTCTTTGGGGTCAATTTGACCCCAGGCTGTTTTAGCTGTATAAAACATAAGAAACATCAACATTTTACACACATTTGTTTTGGATGATATGGAGGTCACTATAACATGCAATTTTATAATCTTCAAAAAACGTCCCTCTGCTTCAGGGCCCCAACCTAACATAACCATACCTGTAGTAGTGCTAGAACCACTGATAGTTCACTTTCCCGTGCTTTGGGGGAGGGGAAATATGGTTCCCGCAAGGACATTGATAGTTCACACAACATAGGGGAGGAGCAAACATATAAAAGCTTGCACAGCAGCCTTCTAAACCATTTCTCTTGGTGGTCTGTGTGCTCTTTCTTTATGCTCTCTCTCAATTGAAAATTTCTGTATGATTTTATTTACTCTGACTCCCCGATTATTTTTGTTTATTTTTATTGATCTTATGGGTTTGATTGCGCCTTTTTATCAGGTACTTTTGTGTTATGTTGTATTGTTAGTAACTCCTGTGTTTACTGCTGCCTATTTTGGCTAGGTCACTCTTGAAACAGACTTTTAATCTCAAGAGTTTTTTTTTTTTTACCTGGTTAAATAAAGGTTAATAATAATAATAAAAATGACCTCTAAGCAAAGGTTTTCTGCCAATGAGGTTTTGTCACAGCTCTTTGACAGTGAAAGTGACATAGAGGAGAATGTGTCTGAGACACAGGATAATGTTGAGGAGGACCCTGATTATGAGGCATCCTCCTCTGATGAGAATGAAGCCCTTAGTGTTGACCCTCCTGTTGTCTCTCAACCACCAGCAGACACGTTACCTTCAAAAAATGGAAAAGTTATCATGGTCCCTCGCCCCACTTGAATGACAGGGTAGACTTAATGCTGCTAATTTCATCAGAATGGTTCCAGGCCCCACCAGATATGTTGTCAGCCATGTCCAAGACATAAAATCAGCATTTGAGCTCTTTGTAACACCATCGATCGAAAAGGATATACTTGAGATGACAAACCTAGAGGGGAGGCGTGTGTATGGGGACAGTTGGAAAGACTTGGATGTGACCCACTTGCAAGCCTACATTGAATTGCTCATTTTGGTAGGAGTGTACAAGTCAAAAGGCCAAGCAACAGCAAGCCTTTGGAATGCTGACACTGGAAGGGCAATATTTCCAGCCACCATGTCTCTAAAGACATTCCATGTTTTCATTACATTACATTACATTACAGGCATTTAGCAGACTCTCTTATCCAGAGCGACTTACACAACTTTTTACATAGCATTTACATTGTATCCATTTATACAGCTGGATATATATACTGAAGCAATGCAGGTTAAGTACCTTGCTCAAGGGTACAACGGCAGTGTCCTTACCCGGGAAACGAACCTGCGACCTTTCGGTTACAAGCCCAGCTCCTTACCCACTGTGCTACACTCCATCCTCCGTTTTCTCCCGTGTCATACGCTTTGATGACAGAGAAACAAGGCAGGGCCAACGAGAGCAAACTTGCAGCAGTACGGGATGTATGGGACAAGTGAGTTCAGCAATGACCCTTTATTTACAATCCAGGCCCCCACATGACTGCGGATGAATGTCTGTTTGCGTTTCGTGGGCGCTGTCCCTTCAGACAATACATACCAAACGAACCGGCCAAAAACAAACACGGTATGAAAATATGGGCAGCATGTGATGCACAGAACAGCTATGCCCGGAATATGCCGGTGTACACTGGTAAATCCCCTGGGGAAGCACCTGAAAAAAATCAGGCCATGAGGGTGGTACTAGACATGGCTGAATGGTCATAACATTACATGTGATCATTTTTTCACATCGTATGCCCTGGGTGAGGAATTGCTGAAAAGGAAGGTTACCATGTTGGGGACAGTGAGAAAAAACATTAAAACAACAAAAAGATCTTTCTTTCCAATTTTAGGTCAATCAGTGAGATTTTATGGTGATTTGCATATTTTTTCATAGTCGCGTAATAGGTATTCTAGATGTATAAGGGGGTTGGGGGGTTATATTTTATTTAAAGGGCTATTTAAAGACTATAATAAAGTACCTGACACAAACTCATGGTAACAATTTTAATTATAATCATTTTCTGGAGGTTTAAATTGCTGGGGTCAAATTGACCCCAAGGATAAAAGATGTTAGTAAATTTGAAGATAACAGGACAGTTAAATAGGCTAAACAGGGCTAGCAGGTTAAGTGTTGTGCAGAGAGGCGGGGCTAGCAGGCTTAGTGTTGTGCGGAGAGGCGGGGCTAGCAGGTTTAGTGTTGTGTGGAGAGGCGGGGCTAGCAGGTTAAGTGTTGTGCAGAGAGGCGGGGCTAGCAGGTTAAGTGTTGTGCAGAGAGGCGGGGATAGCAGGTTTAGTGTTCTGCAGAGAGGCGGGGCTAGCAGGTTAAGCGTTGTGCAGAGAGGCGGGGATAGCAGGTTTAGTGTTCTGCAGAGAGGCGGGGCTAGCAGGTTAAGCGTTGTGCAGAGAGGCGGGGATAGCAGGTTTAGTGTTCTGCAGAGAGGCGGGGCTAGCAGGTTAAGCGTTGTGCAGAGAGGCGGGGCTAGCAGGTTAAGTGTTGTGCAGAGAGGCGGGGCTAGTGAGGCAGGGGAAAAGCTAATGACAGGCAGGTTTGAATGGAAGCACATGGGACGAGCCACGAGACTCACACATGCCGTTTGTGGCTCCGGGGTGCCGGGACCCCATCATTGGAGGCTGATGCGGGCCACCAGGGGGTGCAGCAGGCATCATGCGCCCTGACATGTCTTGGCCGGGCCCCCCCATGGACCCTTTTCCCATTCCCATCAGCAGGCACAAGACAAGGAGAAAGAGACACATGCAGATATTAGCTGAGTGCTCCCACTAAGCCCAGGGTCCGACCCCCCACCCCCCCCCCCCCAGTGTGGAAGCCCATGACCCTCACATGTCTGTGGAGCGTGGTGGGGGCCCACGGAGTGGTGCATGCTGGGGTAGCCCTGCTGGCCCCCAGGGTTCTGGCCGGGGGGGGCGGCGGCAGGCTGCTGCTGCTCCATCTGCTGGCGGGCCTTCATCTCAGCGTACTTCACCTGCTCCAGGTGGAAGGCCTGCCGCTCCGACAGCAACTGCTGCCTCTGCTGCTCCAGCTGTGTGTGTGTGAGAGAGGGAGACGGAGAGAGGGAGGGGGGACAGAGAGGGGAAGAGAGGGAGACCGAGAGAATGAAGGGGGAGAGAGGGAGGGAGAGACAGAGAGAGAAAGAGAGCGAGGAGAAAGAGAGTAAAAGAGGAGGAAGAATAACAGAGAGTGAGGGAGGGAAGAGGAAGAGTAAGGGAAAGAAAAGGAGAGAAAGAGAGAGGAGAAAGGAAGATGGGGAGAAAGTGCATGAGAGAAAGAAAGAGAAAAGGAGAAAGGGAGAGAGGAGAAAGAAGGAAAGAGTGAGAGAGGAGAAAGAGAAGGAGGGAAGACAGTGATGGCACAGGAGGAATGAGAGAGAACAGTCAGAGGTGGGATTATTGGCACTGCATGTAGTACTTCTCCAGAGCACCAGAAAGGTTCCCCATACCTATCACTCAGACCCCTAATTATGTTGTTAAAGTGCTCCAATTACGAAACTCAATCCACAGACACTTCATCAAGGAGACAGCACTCACACCATTTTAACTGATTACAATTCGGACAGAAGAATTTAGTTTAACCTTCCCTTAAATTAATGGCAGTAAAAGTGGGTGTAAAAAATGAATGGCAATAAAATGGGGGGGACAGAGTGCTGATAACAGCATGTCCCTGAGTGCAGCGATCTGAGGATCATATTTAGAGCAGGACCTGCACCCCAGCGTACGCGTGAGGTCACACGCTGCATCACGCTGCGTCCTGTCCGAGAGAGAGGGCGGCCAGCGCAGTAACCCCGCCCCACACGGCCCCGCCCCGCCCCGCCCCGCCCCGCCCCAGCACCTGGCAACGAGGCAGCCGAATCCCACCCGCCATGTTTACGGCTGTGCTGAAGTTTCCCCAAATGACAGCAGGAAGCTCAGCGTCAGTGAGAGGCTGCTGTGGTCCTTCAGGGTAAATCCAAATCAGGAGCTACAAACAGCTCCAAACCCTCGGCTTGCTGTAACGCCTTTTGACAACCCCCCCCCCCCTCCCCCCTCCCCCCCTCCCCAACCGCTCAGTGGTCCTGACAGGAAGAGACAGGAGACGTCTGGGTTAGCTGACCCCCTCACCCCCTTGACCACATCGCCACTGATGAAATGCATCCCAACCAGTCCCTATAAAACACTATTTCCTCTTTGCCTAAGTGTAACTGTCAGCGGAAAGACACGGGGAGTCTGGGAAATGCCATCGCTTTGATGGAACAGAGAGGCTGGATCCCGTCCAACTTCTGCTCTAAATGACCAAACTGCCTCTCTGATTTAATTCCGTCCACCGTTTCTGACAGCGGATCTAACCGTACGCTTCCCGTCCGCAAGAAAACGATCTGGAGGTTCTGGAACAGTTTGCCCCAACGAGTCAGAGAGCAGGGAACTGAAACAGGGCTGTGACATAACACATACCCTGGCTTCAGGGATGAATTGTGTCACTGGAAACTCAGTTTGGGGACCACAGGCCACAGTTTGGGGAGTCTATGTGTTGTATGGTTATGGGGGTCTGTGTTCCGTATGGTTTGGGGAGGGTCTGTGTGCCAGACGGTTTTGGGTAGTCTGTGTGCTGTATGGTTGTGGGGTCTGCGTGCTGTACGGTTTGGGGTAGTCTGTGTGCTGTACAGTTGCAGGGGTCTGTGTACCGTGCGGTTTGGGGAGGGTCTGTGCGCTGACAGTTCTTTGTAGTCTGTGTGCTGTACGGTTGTGGGGGTCAGTGTGTCGTAGAGTAAGCCTCAGGTTCCGCTGCAGGGGAGACGCTCACCGCTTCCTTTTCTCGGTCCATGATGGTCTCCAGCTCCTCAAAGTGCCTGAGCTTGATCTCCAGCTTCTTCATCTGCGTCTCAACCAGCAGAGCCACCAGAGATTTAATCTTCCTCTCCTCCACCGCCGCCAGGTGCTACAACACAGAGAGACAGAGAGAGAGGGGCAGAGAGAAGGAGAGTGAGAGAGAGAGAAAGAGAGTCAGGGAGAGGGAGGGAGCAATGACTGCACAGCCGACAGCACACACACTGAGAACATGTACGCAAGTAAGCACTCCACAATCCACAGACAATATTTCAATCGTACGACGGGCAACAGTCCACCTTGAAGGAATGGACAGAGGACAGCAGCTCTAAAATGGAAAGGCAATCAATGTGATAGCATATGCGATAAATATGTATGAAACGCAGGGACTGCAGAGTTCTCCAGTGGGCAGTGGAGGCTGAGGGAAGTGAGGGTGGCAGGGTGGGAGGGTCTGTTTGGGGGGCGCTCCTCTCCCTCTCCCCGGCTCACCTTGGCCTTGGTGGCAGCGGATGCGAGGGCGGCGGCGGCCGCCGTGGCGACGTTCCCCTCCCCCAGCTCTGACTCCAGCCTCCGCCTGCCCTCCTCCCGCTCTCCCTCCCTGGGGATCAGGGCTGTGTCCATGGCCTCCTCCTTCTCCCTCTCTGAAACAGAGACAGTGTGAGACCTCCACCTTCTCCCTCTCTGAAACAGAGACAGTGTGAGACCTCCTCCTTCTCCCTCTCTGAAACAGAGACAGTGTGAGACCTCCACCTTCTCTCTCTCTGAAACAGAGACAGTGTGAGACCTCCACCTTCTCCCGCTGTGAAACAGAGACAGTGTGAGACCTCCACCTTCTCCCACTCTGAAACAGAGACAGTGTGAGACCTCCACCTTCTCCCTCTCTGAAACAGAGACAGTGTGAGACCTCCACCTTCTCCTGCTCTGAAACAGAGACAGTGTGAGACCTCCACCTTCTCCCGCTCTGAAACAGAGACAGTGTGAGACCTCCACCCTCTCCTGCTCTGAAACAGAGACAGTGTGAGACCTCCACCCTCTCCTGCTCTGAAACAGAGACAGTGTGAGACCTCCACCTTCTCCTGCTCTGAAACAGAGACAGTGTGAGACCTCCACCTTCTCCCGCTCTGAAACAGAGACAGTGTGAGACCTCCACCTTCTCCCTCTATGAAACAGAGACAGTGTGAGACCTCCACCTTCTCCCTCTATGAAACAGAGACAGTGTGAGACCTCCACCTTCTCCCTTTATGAAACAGAGACAGTGTGAGACCTCCACCTTCTCCTGCTCTGAAACAGAGACAGTGTGAGACCTCCACCTTCTCCCTCTATGAAACAGAGACAGTGTGAGACCTCCACCTTCTCCCTCTATGAAACAGAGACAGTGTGAGACCTCCACCTTCTCCCTCTATGAAACAGAGACAGTGTGAGACCTCCACCTTCTCCCTTTATGAAACAGAGACAGTGTGAGACCTCCACCTTCTCCTGCTCTGAAACAGAGACAGTGTGAGACCTTCTCCCTGACTCACTCTTAAGCCTTAGGAAGCATAACCTGACCACAGTCTGGTTTATAGTGAGGAAGAGCCTGCTATTCAGTTGCCATGAGAGTCAAGAAAATTGTATTACTGGTTTTCAAGCCCGTTAACCTTTATTATCATCACCTTAATTAAGCACAGTTAAGCATTCTCTGACCGTCTGTGGCGGTCGAGTTCAATGGAGGATGAAAAATGGCACAATCTCATTCTCATTTTCAAATAATATTTAATGAGGCAAAAAAAAACATTCAATAATTCATATTTTCCTATTTGTTATCGTTAATGAGAGCTGAGACAGAAGTGGGACAGACACACACACACACACGCACGCGCAGACACGTACTTGGCGCTCCCACGTCTCACGGTAGGTCAGACACGTACCCGTCTTGCCCTCCTGAACTCCTTCGCCCTCGGCCTCTTCTCTCTCCGCCGGCTCACTGCTCTCGTTCTTCAGCCGGTCTCCCTCCGCTGGTCTATCTGCCGATTGGCTGGATCTCTCCGGCTCCTCGCTGTCCTCAGCCTGAGACAGAGGGACGGGTCAGCTGGCGACCCTTACAGTGTAACATGACCAGGACAGCCCTGATTCACTAAGGCGTGCATTCACCTGTGGTTCATATGGAGAGAACTGACAAGCAGCCTGCAATTGAGTCCTCCAGGTGCAAGAGGGCAATAGGGCCTCGTCGTGAAGCCTCCACTGAGCAACCAATCATAATCATTCCACTGCAGTGTCAATTCATCGCGAACAACCATTTCATTAACAATAACTCTGCACATTAAAACAAGGAGCCCACATTAACTCAACGGCCCATATTGTTGCACTTAGGTGTCGTGAGGGTACAGCCTATCAATTACAATCAAAAATGTAAAAACTACAATATGTCAACCGGCTACTAAGGCAGAATATATACTGACATTATATTTTGGATATTCTAAATGTAACAAATCCTCACAAATACCTCTTAACCTCTTAAGGCACAAGCCAAATTTTGCCAATCCTTGCCCATTTAGGGGGTACCCTATTTAAAGCTTTATAACTCCAGACGTGAACACCACAGAGACTTGAAAAATGGCTTAAATGAAGCAAGACATTTGTACAATTTACAATACTAACACAGATTAGTTTATATTCATAATTTTGGAAGAAATAAAGTGCCACAAATGCAATTGTTTTGACAAAAAATCCAAAATAAATTTGCACTTTTTAAGTTCGCAATGAAATACTGCGAGATTGAATATATGCAGGAGGTTAAACTATACATGTGCTAGGTCAAAAACTTCTTGACCACAAGTTCATAAAATCTAAGGGTGGATATGTAGAACTACTATAGATGTATGAAGCAAAAACTAAGCAGTGTACCCAGCATCTCCAAATCTATCCAAAATGTCTAAATTATGCATTGCTGTAAATCATAACATATCCATGTATTTCACTACAAATCAACTGTTTTGACTCAAGAAAATCACTGTTGCATAATTTTCAAATGGGAATTACAAGCTTTCAGTCAGTACAGTGGTCTAAAATAGCTAGGTGTCCAGAAACATATCCAAAATCTCTCCAAAATTGAATAAAATGTTTTTTGTCCATTATAAAGCATATAAATGAGCCCCTTATGAGGGTTTAAGATGAAACATTGCTATCAGATTAAAAAAATAATGCAAAAACATTGTCACACAATGCGGTACAGTACCTAAATGTGTAATAATTAACTCGTGTGTATTTCTATACTCTGTACTCTCGTATGTTTTATTGTATGGGGATGAGACAACATGAAAACAATTTTCACCCGTCCACCACGTTTTGGCAATGTTCCAGCTCTGACGTCATCACTGTTGCATGCTTCACAAAAACTATTACACTTCCGTCTAACGCTTACATTACAGTGTGAAATATTTACATTATATAACACCACTAACCTATTTAAAAATACTCAATTTCAAAAAGAACGTATATAACCGAAATATTTTGAACGATAATACTTACATAGCAATGGTGAAATCTCCTCTATGTTCAGTAGATAGAGACAGAGAGACAGTATCAATTATATTGTTCTATTCGCTTCTGTTTTGCTCCAGAAAACGATGTCAGCTAGGTCTATCAGCAAACATATGGCTTAGCTATGTTCAGAAGTCCTCAATAAGAATAGTATTTTCCAAGAAATTACGAAATATCCTTGAACATGTTTCGTTAGGTGCATCGTATTTGTCTGCTAACAGAGTGTGATTGCGTAAGTGAATGCTATGCTAAGAATATTTTCTGTTACGCTGACCTATAAAACGCTATTCCGAAAGCAGAATTAGACATGTTATACATCGTTAGAAAGCTTATACTCTCGCCTACCGAATAAATGAATTGTAAATCTAGTCAGACTGTACTAAAAAGGGCGACGACGCCGTAAACAACAGGTGTGGTGTTACGCACAGCTATTTTGGAAGATACCCAGGCGTCACAGATGCGCCTATATTTCCCAAACGGATTGTCCAAGACAATATATGACCACGCAGTCTCAAAAGGGACATCTCTACACGTAAAACCAACAGTAAGGTTTTATATTTATTCAATATTTAGTCCCAGATATTGACTGTAGAATGACATGGTATCATTTTAAAAACTTTTTCTCGTTTATTTCGTTATTCAGTGAGCAGCGTTTTCACTGCTGTATAGGCATATCTTAGGGCTATTGTCGGGTTTATCTTGTTGCTATGACGGAATACGATTTTTTAGTGGTGAAAGAATATTTTTCCCACGTCACTCCTCTGCTGCGATCACTTCACTGGCTACCGGTCGCTGCCAGGATCCGATTCAAAGCCCTGACCCTTGCCTACACTGCCGCCAACAGGACAGCCCCCATCTACTTGCAGGACATGACTCAATTCTATGTGCCTGCTCGACCACTCCGCTCTGCAGCAGCAGGGCGTCTTGTAACCCCTCCCACCCGCCCAAAGGGATCACAGAGCTTCTCCACCCTAGCTCCCCAGTGGTGGAACGAACTCCCCGTCCCTCTCCGAACCTCCCCCTCACTATCCATCTTCCGCCGTGGCCTGAAGACTCATCTCTTCAGACTATACCTAGAATAACCACCACCATGCTGTGTATATATATATTAAAAAAAAAAAAAAAAAAAAAAAAAAAAAAAAAAAAAACCCTTTTTCCTTGTCACTTGTTACATGTTGCCCCATCCCTGCACTTCTTGGTAAATTGTATTTGTCCTAATACTCTAGCTTAATCTTCTGCCTAGTTTGGCTCTGCAGATGTTAGACCAGGATAGTGTTCATTGTTCTCAGCTAGAAATGGCTGTACAAAATAAGTAATTGTACCTTACTGAACCCGTGTTCAGCAGTTGTCTACGATCATGAAAATGCACTTCTTGTACGTCGCTTTGGATAAAAGCGTCTGCCAAATGAATGTAATGTAAATGTAATGTAATTTTTATGAATGCCAAGATAGACAATATTGTCCATTATGTCAAGGGTGGGGGGCGTTTTTTAGATGAGACTGCAGGGAGGGGGTGTGTGTTAAATGAACGACGGGAGCGACAATGGTGGGGCTGCGAAACTCCGTTTTCGGCATAGTTGTCATGTATCGTCTACTAATGAAACGGAAACAACGCGTTTCTGTTTTCATCTCACACGTTGGTTGCAGTAGCACCGAATGTTTGACTTTAGTAATCTAGGCACGCGGGCGTGCCCACCACTAGGGGCAATGCGCTAAGAGGTTAATATTTCTACTTAATTTGTGCAATTTTCAAATGTCCTCAATTATTCGCAGCATGTGGCCTCTATATATGACAAAAAAATTAATAAATAAACTTTACAGTGGACCAGGGGGACACAGCGGAAGGGTACGTAAGGAAGAACTTTTAGATGCCACTGCTTCTTCCATTATCACAATACTCTTGCTATTCCATTCAGTTAATGGGCTTATTTTTTGGACTGCACAAAATTCATATGACTGATCTTTCTTTATTTGATGACCCACTACTTGGCTTCATGCATACGAAAGGGCGATGAACATACAGCGGGTTTAAGCTCAATTTGCAGCAGCAGAACATGGCTGATAAAGATGAGGAAACCAGATTACAGAAATATACACACACCTGTCCAGATGTGACTCGGTGACCCACCACTGAACCCAGATCAGTGTTCCTATAACACCCAGTGACCTGCCGATGACCCCAGATTACTGTTCCTCTCTCTCACCCACTGACCCACCCCTGACCCCAGAACAGTGGTCCTACTTCACCTTGACAGGCTGCTGGGACTCGGGGTTCACCTCCATCTTCTCCGGCTCTGCTGCTCCTGTACAGGGGACAGAGAATGAGGAGCTCAAATTGTTTCCTGAAAAGAACACTGATGCTGGGAGAAGACAGTGGCTAATGGTCGACCTACTTTTATTATACACGTCTATGGGAACAAACTCCTCTGAGAATGCATTCAGTGCAGTGCGGTGCGGTTGGTGTCAGACAGTTTCTGACAGGAATGTGGCCATTTTTGTTTTGTCATGGTCTGAGTGCTCATTCACAGAAAAAGATTTGGAGCCTGGAAGACTGCTGCTGTCAGATGTTATGTGACCCGCCTCAGTGCTCTGGAGCTCTTCAGCAGTAGCGGGTGAGTCCTTTACCCCGCTCCGTTTAGAGTAATTCTTTCAGTGAAATCTTCCTGTTCTGAGCACCATGCGGTCAAACGGTGAGGAAACAATTCATGACCGCTCACATTTGAACATTGATTATTGAAGCATTGAGCCTGGAAACTGTCCTGGTTATGGGCTTTGAAGGTGTCAGCATTGTTTATGACATATTCTTACGTGACTGAAAGCCATGACATTGCTGCTTCTTGGCCAATCAAAGGCCATCGGGAGACCACAAGACCAAGGCTCCCAGCTAACCAGACGGAACAAGCCCTGATTCTAAAAATGCCCAATTAAAGGGGGGGAAAAAATAAATAATCCCTCTTGGATAAAGTAAATCCTCAGTACAATAGCCACTAAACTGAACAACTTGATTGCGGGTTGGGATTTGGCAACAATAAAGGCAGTAAAATGGGGAAATGTTGGATGTACCAAAATAAACAGCTGGGCGGTAATAGCCCTGGTCTGTTCCTGAGTGATTTTCAGTGCGGGCAGGCCCAGTGTGTATAATTAAACAAGTACGAGGGTACACAGGGCTAAGTAATGGCCATCCATTATACAGGAGGAGAGGATCGTTCAGCGACGGGGCCGAATGAAAAATGAATGGCCGTTTCGGAGTGGCAGTAAAACATGGTAGAACCCCAGTCAGACAGACAGCCTCCCGCTTCTCCAGCTCCCAAGTGTAAGTCGATGCGACCGCATTAATGTATTGCAGAGAGAGCTTCCACAGAGCTGTAATGTCCTCCCAGAGACATGCCCGCAGAGCCGAAATGTCCTCCCAGAGACGCGACCGCAGAGCCTTAATATCCTCCCAGAGACACGACCGCAGAGCCGAAATGTCCTCCCAGAGACACGCCCGCAGAGCCGTAATGTCCTCCCAGAGACGCGACCGCAGAGCCGAAATGTCCTCCCAGAGACACGACCACAGAGCCGTAATGTCCTCCCAGAGACGCGACCGCAGAGCCGTAATGTCCTCCCAGAGACGCGACCGCAGAGCCGAAATGTCCTCCCAGAGACACGACCGCAGAGCCGAAATGTCCTCCCAGAGACGCGACCGCAGAGCCGTAATGTCCTCCCAGAGACGCGACCGCAGAGCCGTAATGTCCTCCCAGAGACGCGACCGCAGAGCCGTAATGTCCTCCCAGAGACGCGACCGCAGAGCGAAATTCTCCAGAGACACGACCGCAGAGCCGTAATGTCCTCCCAGAGACGCGACCGCAGAGCCGTAATGTCCTCCCAGAGACACGACCGCAGAGCCGTAATGTCCGTGCCTTCGGCCTCTAAACCGGGCAGCTGGAAGCATACGCTGTCCGCGCTTCCCGAATTTCACAGTTCTTTCTTTCGGTCTGAATGGACTCTGAATTTACATTAATTCTTACTGGTCCTGTTTTAATGTTTTTATGTTTTAAAATATTATTTTATTTTATTTTTATTTTAATTGATTTTACTTATTTTATAGGCTCTTTTATTTTTTTGTATTTCCTCTAATACCTTTTGATGCCTTTTATGTTCTTAATTTATCTGTTCTTCTAATTCATTGTGAAGCACTGTGTGTTGTACTAATGTGTATGAAATGTGCTACATAAATAAAGATTGATTGATTGATTGACCGTTTGTGGTACGGTTGTATTTGGGTTACGTTCGTTTGCAGCAGGGGTAGAAATGGCAGTGGCTCACACTGACCCACTTTCTCGCACCCACCACCCACCACCGCCCCCAACCCCCGTTCCTCTCCAACACAGACCCATCTGCCACGGCTGCACTAATCTACTCATCGCCACGGAAACCTGAGCCCCCTCCCCCCTCCGATACGCATGCACACACAGTGCCTCTAACTCCAACCCCGAGCTGTCCCATGCCACACCCCGAGCTGGCACTCGCCCCCTCCTCCCCTCCCACTGCATGCTGGGACGCCGCTGCTCATTTCACTACACAAATTATTTATTCTCTGTGACAAAGTGGTCGCTGCCTACCCTGTTCCGCACCGCCCTGCAGAGGCAGGGGCCTACAGAAAGTAACACAGACAGCCTATGGCAGAGAGTCACAGAGAGGTGGGGAGGAGAGGCAGGCAGAAGAGAAGCCTACTGACCCGCAAACTCCGCTCGCAGCGGCCTCCCATCCCGCCCCGGCCCATCTCTTCTGGCGCACTGCTGCCCTCTGCTGGCAGCACACTGAACCGCACCATTACTGAGACCTGGCGCACAGACAGTGCTCGTGATTTTAGACAACACTGTCACGAGTCGAGGTATTATCGCCAGTGCGTGGGTACCCACAGGTGTGGTTCTCCACATCTGGCCACTCCCCCTGAATCTGACTGGCTACATGATCCCCTGCATTCCCCGCCCTCTCTCGTTCTCTGCGGCCCGAGTTCTCAGCCGACCGGCCGGGCTGAATGAAGGTGAGAGGGGTGAAAGTAGAGGGTACCGGCGTTCTCCAGCTCCTCCGGGGCAGTGCCGGCGATGCCGCTGGCCTCCAGGCTGAACAGAGCGCGCGGCCCCTCCTGCGCCTTCTTCACATGGCTCTCCAGCAAGTCCAGCGGGACCTCCTCTCGCACCCGCGAAAACTCCTCTGGAGAAAGGGATACAGGTCACACGCGTGCACGCGCGCACAGGCCACACCTACGCAAAATCATTTTCAAATACTTTCAAATAATCAAAGCTCATTTCCAATACTCAAATAACTTTGAATAGTACCTGCAGCTTACTGACAATTTTAATATAAACATCTATAGTCACTAGAAACAGTTTTCAGGGGTTTCACTGAAACTTCTCATGGAGCTGCAGGAGTGTCTGACCAGCATCTAAAGGTCAAGTGTTTCAAATGGCATATCTGACCTAACTTGAGACTAACTGACTGGCTGGCTAAATGACAAGCTCAATGACTCACAGACTGGCTGACTGACTAGCTGACTGACGGACTGGCTGACTGGCTCACTGACTGGCTGATGGACTGACAGACTGGCTGACTGGCTCACTGACTGGCTGATGGACTGGCTGACTGGCTGACTGGCTGAATGACTGGCTGGCTGGCTCACTGACTGGCTGACTGGCAGACTGGCTGATGGACTGACAGACTGGCTGACTGGCTCACTGACTGGCTGATGGACTGGCTGACTGGCTGACTGGCTGAATGACTGGCTGACTGGCTCACTGACCGGCTGACTGGCTGACTCACTGACTCAGCACTGTGCTCACCCAAGGCTGCCTTGGCTGCAGCAGCTGCCACTCGGGGGTCGACCACGGAGGCCAGGAAGGCGACGGTGCTCATGACGGGGTTTCCCGACTGGCTGAAGGGGATTGGCTGGTAGGCCAGCGGACCGAGGGAGGCGTCCGAGTCCTCCAGGTACGGGTCCTCGATGGGCAGCCGCAGGAAGTGCAGGATGCACTCGTCCTGCGTGCGGCTGCCCACGTGCTCCGACACCTTGTTCCAGTCGTCCTTATACATCTCCAGGGCCTGGGAGGAAGGAGGGAGAGAGACAGAGACAGAGGGATGGCAGTGTGAGGAAAAGGGAGGGCATCTAGAGGCAAGGACTGACATGAAGACATCACAGACAGATATGAGCAGAAAAAGAACAACACGTCCCCAAACAGAACACAGACTCAGGCGATCACACAAATGGAGGCAGACACGACTGAGGATGGTAAAGCCAGTGCTTGTTTGTGACTGGTGCAGCTCCAGTCATTTCTGCTTTTGATTGGTGAGGGGAAAAGCAGAGGCTGCGTGCGATTGGCCACCCGTGACTCACCTCCAAGAGCAGCAGGGTCTCCTGCTCGGTCCACTCCCGGCCTGCACTGGCTCCTTTACTCTGCAGAGACAGACCCCAGGTGTGAGAGCACAGCTCAGCACTCGGACAGCTCATCAGACCACAGAGCAGTCAAACCCAGTGCAGCACAGAGCACACTGCTGCAAACAAGCCTACAGTCCCAATAAGCATCAAGCTACAAACCTGACATTTACTCAGAAAGAACTCTTCTCCAACATACAAACGCCGGGGAGCAGTCCAGGGAAATCCATGCAGAAGCGATACATTTCTGACGGGCAGCTGTGATTCGCACACAGGATACAGCTCTACATGACATCGCCCTTGTTTTTTTTTTCTGTACCCAGAAACCATAATCATAACTTGAAACATTAAGTAGTGGTTCAATAGTGCTGGTCTGTACTATTCCTTTTACAGACAAAAATGTGAAACTTGGGATTGAATTCACTCAGCATTTTTGCTTAGCTTAAAAATAAACTCAAAGTGTTCTATTTTCAATCATAAGAAGTGTTCCACTTCCAGTCATACACAGTTTAACTAGTTCATTTTGGTGAACACAAAAGTTGTCTATCTTTAGACAGAAACAACAATGTGTCTTTATTCCTAAAAGAAAACTGAGGAGAAATGCTTTAGCCCGGGAAGGAGGAGAGGGAGGCGGGGCTGGGCTGGCGCGGGGGCGGGGCTTCGGCAGGACGCACCTTGGGGTTCTTCTTGGCGTAGATGTCGGTGCGGAGGCCGAAGTTCTGCAGCTCCGTCGGCTTCTCTCTGCCCTTCTCCGGGAAGCTGAGCATCTGCTGGGACGCGGACACCTGGGGGGCGGGGAGGGCGTGGCCGTCAGGAGGAGGACTGGGAAACCAAGGCACGACTGCCCAATTCTGGAGAACTGTCACCTGACTGACTACTATACACTGAGCTCTCAGTATCATAAAATCCTCCTTCTGAGCCTCTATAAGGCAACCAATGCAAAAAGGAAAAAACCTCATCACACAAACACCGCTGACAGCAGACAGACTGTACCTGGCTCTACCTCAGTGGCAGCGAGAGGCGGGCTGTACCTGAGAGGGGCGGTGCTGGAGGGGCATCAGGCCGGAGGGCGTGTCCGCCAGCACGTTGAAGTGGGGGGTGGGTGGGGGCCCCATGGGGAGGGGCCGGCTCTCCGCGTCCACCTGGTAATTCACCAGCCCCCACTGCTCCAGGAAGGCGTGCACTCTGGGAGGGGCGGGGCAGTGATGAAGAAAGCGCATACAAACACAACGCAGCCCCTCTTACACACACACACACACACACACACAGGCACCCTCTGTTGGCGTCTCACACATGCAAGGTCTCAGAATGGCCTTGCTGGATGGTGTCGCCACAGTTCACAGATAATGTGGAGTCGTGCCTGGCAGATACCCATCATGCACTGCTCTGGTCCCTCACCTCATGACGGCGCACACGTCCCCGGTCAGGTTCCTGCGGCAGGACGTGGAGGTCAGGTACTCCTGGGGGTTCAGCCGGTACGTGTCAATCATGAAGTTACGGTAGGCCAGGTATCTGCAGGACAGGTAATAGAATGTGACTGCATGCAGGGGCGGCAGAGGTCCATATAGAAATGGTTTTGTTGAGAACGGTGTGGAAGAACTTGACTGGCCTGCACAGAGCCCTGACCTCAACCCCATCCAGCACCTTTGGGATGAACTGGAAAGCCAGCTGCGAGCCAGGCCTAATCGCCAAATCAGTACCCAAACTCACTAATGCTTTTCTGGCTGAATGGAAGCAAATCCCTGCAGCAAAGCTCAAACATCTAGTATAAAGCCTTCCCAGAAGAGCTGAGGTTGTTATAGGAGTAAAGGGTAGTCCAACTCCACATTTATGCCCACAATTTTGGATGAGATGTTGGATGTCAGGTGTCCACATACTTTTGGCTATGTAGTGTATATGTGGCACAATGATGTGGTGGACAGATGTATTTGAAATGTGTGTGTTTTATTTGAATGGGTGTATGAGAGGTGTGTGTGTGTGTGTGTGCATGCTTGTTTGCAGGACTGTGTTTTGGAGTACTTGATGTATAATGCAGTGTGAGTATGGCGTGTATGTCCAGGGCTGCATGTCTGAGCACACTCACATCTCCGGAGACTTAGACTTGTTCTTCCCGTTGAAGAACTCTGGCAGCGCCCGCCTCTCAATCTGGTGAATACTGCAGCAGAGCATGGGAGTGAGAGGGGAGACACACATACACACATACAGACACTCGCATGCGCGCATGCACACACACACACGCACGCGCGCGCATGCACACACACACATTGAAATAGACACACATACGGATGCACAACATACAACTGACTCCCTTTACATCAGAGGCTTATTATTCCGATGGCCTTGCATCCAAATAAATGCCTGTAATGTAATGTAATGTAATGCACCTCTTTCAACTCACTATAGAAGCTCATATTCAGTGCTGCGGTAAAACATAAAACGTTCATATTCCACACTGAACGTCTATTTGTAGAGGTTGGACAAGGTGACTTGCTGTGCCGAATTCCAAAAAAACACTGCGTTCATGAGCACGCACGTGCGTGCTCTTCATCATTTTCACAGAGACTTTAAACAGCTGCTGAGCACCACGGCAGCAGAAGCCAGCAGGTTAATGGCCGGCCCGAGCACGATGCTGAACTCCCAGCAAAGGCTGGGGAAAATAAGCCTCGCCGCTGCTCTACTTTAACATCTGGCTAATCCCCTGGAAACGGGGACAAACTCCGGCCCCAGTAAAGCACCCGAAACCCGCACGCCACCGCGGCGCACTGTGGGCGCGGACGCGCAGCGCTCACCAGTTGTAGTCGAACCAGGAGGCGTAGCTGGGGATGATGATGTGGTGCGTCTGCTCCGTCACGTTGTCCTCGCCCGAGTCCAGCAGCCGACCCATCTCCCCCTTGCCCTCGTCCTCGTCCTGCGAGGGCCGGAAAAATCAGCGTTTAACCGACATCACACCAACATTTCAACAATGCTTATGAAACCTAACATGAGTCCAACATTTCACCAGTGTTTAAGCAACATTAAACCAATGTTTATTCAACACTGAACAAACGTTTCATCAATGTTTAACCAACATTAAACCAAGATCTCTCAGAAGTTTAACCAATATTACACCAACATTTAACCACAATTGAAAGGAAGTTGTCTGATGATCACAGTTGAAAGCCCAGGTTCTCTGATTGTCATCTCTGTTTATGTTTATGTTATGTTGTCATGGGCTAGAGTGACCTTGCCGTTGCTATATTGTTGGTACGCAGGTTTTGTGTTTGGTAGAGATTTCCTGAATAATTCTGTTATGTGGGTTACGTATGCAGTACAGTAAGAGGAATAAACCTAGTGTGATGGTTTTTTCTTCCAAAGGATTCAGGAATAACGCTGGAATATGAGTTAAGTGTTTAACACAATTCATGAATAATGCTGCTAATGTTACCTTGCCTCCAGAGAGCATGGAATCATCCTCCTGTTCATCTGGAAGAAGGAAAAACAACCTGATAAACAATGACATTCCCGTTTCTCACCAGTCTGAACATTGCACCCTAACTCAACCCCTAGCACCTGAGCGCACACCCCCAATCATGCAGCAGTACCAGAGCTAACGCGCTAACCGTCTGAACACGGGGGCAGGCACATGAGCGTGGGCGGACCCAGGTACACACACGCCCTCGCACACTGTCACTCACCCAGGTCAGCCATTATGCCTCCCTTCACTGGAGTGTTCTCACTGTCCTTCTTAGGGTTCACTGTAGACCAGGGCAGAGAACATGGCTCATAGCAACACATCACTAACTTATGAGGGATAACATCAAGTAGGAGACAGTGAGAAGAGTGGGGTTAGGGATGGGAGACAATGTGAATGGTGGGGTTACGCTACCGCTCTCACCGTTCTTGGGCAGGGTGACCTCCTCCATGTTGGGCACAGGGGTGGGGTCCTCCATGTCCTTGGTGAGGTCCTCCTCTGGCTCCTCCTCCTCCCGCTGCCCGCGGCGTTTAGAGTACGGCCCGGCGCTACTGAGGGCGGGGCGCACAGCACATTACCCAACACTCAGAACCACACTGAGGCAGCACATGAAGGGTAACCCAACCAAAAGAGACTGCGTTCTTTACCATCAAAGATGAAGTGTGTCCTACTCTGGCCAGTGTGAATGTGCTTTAACGTGCTTTAATGTGCAGCTGAGCTGAAGCCGGTACATTCGGGAACTGAACCCTCACCCTTTCTTGGCCCCTTTCTTGCGGGACTCTGAGGAGGGGGACGGCGAGCGCCTCCTCTTCTTCCCTGCAGCGGCCGCCTTGCGCTCCTTGCGGTGGAGTGTACGGGGAGACTGATCAGATATCGGGGTGTGGGGGTGAGAGGAAGCGAGACGATGAGGAATGGAGAAGCCTCAGGCAGACACGCGTACAGACACACACACACACAAGTACACACACATACATACACATACACATACACACGCACACGCGTGCATGCTCACACGCGCATACACACAGACACACGCACACAGACACGCACGAACGCACACACACGCACGCACAAGCATACGAACACACGCGTGCACCCACGTAGACTCACGCACGCACATGTACGTACACAGAAAAACACACACATGCATGCACACACGCAGGACATGAGCAGGAAGCAGGTGACAGGACACAGCAGCATAGAAAGGTGTACATGCACGCACACAGAGGTGGAGATCAGTCAGTTTGAGTAGGAAAACTGAGAAACAGGCTGATGAACAGAAACTACCTGGCATGTCAAAGCCACCAAAAGCTTGGAAACTGCCAACCCATCTGTTGTATACCAGCTCACTAACACAGTGACTCCCCAGTAGTAACTCTACTAGCCAGCCACCCATTTAAAAAGCAAATACATTATCTGTAACCCAACCCTTCTCAAAATACAGCCCAACATCTGTTCCAATGCAGAAATGTTTTAGCATATGCGGTATTAAAGCATTAGCTAGTAGAGTGGGCCACCTCAATCGCTCCCGCGGCACACTTGTGCCGCAACCCACTTCCTGGGAACCGCTGTGCTAAACTACCGCCAACCCTGGGAACAGCAGCAACAGCCCCGCGCTCTTCTCTCTCCTGCTCCCCCCGCTGACAGGAGCTCACGCTCGGTCCCTGAGCACCGCCCCCCCCTCGTCCCCCCCCTGCCCGGCAGCGCTGAGCCCTACCTCCTCCTCCTTGGGGAAGACACGCTGGCGGAAGCTCACAGCCTTCCTGCTCTCGTCCACCTCGTAGTCCTCCTCGTTCATCCACTCGTTGAAGGCGTCCGTGTCGAGGACCCACTTGGCGTGAACCTGCGAGGTGCGGAGAAAGAAAGAGGGCGATACAGGGTCGCTTAGCCAGCCAAATCACCCTCCCATTATCAAAACCCACTTATTCCTGCTCAGGGGTGCAGGAGCCTATCACAGCATGCACTGGGCGAGAGGCGGGAATGCACCCTGGACAGTTCGCAGGGCACACTTGCCAATGACTCACACACTATGCTGCCCTACAAAGCCTAACTGCAGTAACTACGCAAAGGGTAAAACTGAGAAAAATGGCTTTAAAGTGTTTTAACTGGTCAGCCGTTATTACCTTGTGAATACATGCACAATTAGTGCAATATCACTTATATACCTATAACCCATTTGGCTGGCCAGTTAAAACACTTTAAAGCCATTTTTCTCAGTTTGACCCTTTGCGTAGTTACTGCAGTTAGGCTTTGTAGGGCAGTATGGGCAATTTAGACTGTTCAATTAACCTAATCTGCATGTCTTTGGGCTGTGGAAGGAAACTGGAGTACCTGGAGGAATCGCACGCGGACACGGGAAGAGCATGCAAACACACAGAATGGCCCAGGCCGGGACAGTTCGTGTGGGACTGTAAATTGTAAATAAGTGTAAAAATTGAATTTATCATGTGTAAATGTGTTCTTGTGCTAGCTGAATTGTGTTTGTTGCTTTTAGTTTATTTTTTAAAAACTAGGCAGAATAAATATAAATAGCTATGTGTTACCCTGAGTGAACCAGCGGTGCTGTAGGCTACGGGGGGCTTCTCTGCTTTTCGCTATGGCGAAGTCTGAATCTGAGGATTGTCTTACTTTCTATTTTGTTCCTCAATGAAGTTTCATTGAGTTTCGAACTGCCTACGAGCAGCTTCCTGGTAGAGCATTGTCTCGCTACAACAGCTTCGGCCTCACTTGTTACCTAGCCTATATTAAAATTTTAGATTTTAGGTCAGAATGATCTCATGGCATGCTTGCTGTCCAGGTTAGCTAGCTAGCTAGCTAGCTGACTATTGAATTGTCTTCAAAACAGCGGTTACTATAAACGCAATCGCTCACAAAAATACGGATGAACATTTGTCCCGTAGCTATGAGTTAAATCAACGCCTATTCTATTGTCCAAATAAGGGACGATTCCGATTTGTGGGATGCGTAAATAATGCTAGCAACAGTAACTAGAAATGTTATTCAACGTTGCCATCAATTGTGAAATTGGATATTGAAAAGGGGAGGGGATGTAACAACAATTCAAAACCGAAAGAATAATGTTGCTGTTTAAACTGCTTTAGAATGCTGGATTTTGTAGCGCATTGATTTTAGAACTGTTCAAAGGCCGAGGTGTCCCTTTACTGAGAAATAATGCCCACCCTTGGACCAATCAGAATCGATTATTCAGCCAAGCCGTTGTATAATTTCCAATAACGGGACAGCCCGTCGTGTTTATTCCTTACATAACACCGTTAACAAATCACTGCAAGCAATGAGTCTGTTTTTATCATTAGGCATTACAAAAGGGCGCATGCCACTACACTGTCCAAAATGTAGAGCCAGGGCAAGATGAATTACCAGAGTTGCACGGAAAGGTAGCCTGCGTGTAAGTGTTGTGAACGTCAAACATTGCGGGGTAATGCAAAAAGCATGGCGAGGGAACGCAAAATTAGCTCAAAAAAAAAAATCCCCACCATGACCCTCCGTATTTTTTTCATCCAGTCTAGGTTTTTTTTCTTCCAGTCCAGTTTTTTTTTCAAATTTCAGTCCAGGTTATTTTTCTTTCAGTCCAGGTTATTTTTCTTCCAGTCCAGGTTATTTTTTCTTCCAGTCCAGGTTTTTTTTTCTTCCAGTCCAGTATTTTTTAAATTCCAGTCCAGGTTTTTTTTTCTTCCAGTCCAGTATTTTTCAAATTCCAGTCCAGGTTTTTTTTTTCTTCCAGTCCAGTATTTTTTAAATTCCAGTCCAGGTTTTTTTTTCTTCCAGTCCAGTATTTTTTAAATTCCAGTCCAGGTTTTTTTTTCTTCCAGTCCAGTTTTTTTCAAATTCCAGTCCAGGTTTTTTTTTCTTCCAGTCCAGTTTTTTTTTCCAATTCCAGTCCAGGTTTTTTTTTTCTTCCAGTCCAGGTTTTTTTTTTTTTTTTTTTTTCACAAGTCATTTCTCAGTAAAAGGACACCTAGGCCTTTTAACAGTTCTAAAATCAATGCGCTACAAAATCCAGCATTCTAAAACAGTTTAAGGGGAGGTAACACCGTCAGTAACAATGATTTTGGTTCCATATGGCCAATTTTGATATTTTTTGATATTTTGCTTCTATAACTTCTATAGTTTCATAAAATGAACAAACTAAAGGTAGATAATTGTTATAAATAGTTCATTAGATGATAATATAACACCATCGTCAAGTACACAAAGCATAAAATGAGCTTATGATAGCATCTTTTATGATTAAATGCCTCTGCAGTTTTTAAACTGACCTGGTTGAATCATATATCGTTAAAAAGCTTGTTTCCTGGAGCGTACTGCTAGAATCACCATAGGTTCAAACAGTTCATAAAACTCAGTTTAGTTAAAAATAAAAAGAGAGAGAGAGAGAGAGATGAAAAGTACAGTATGAGGATGTGGAAATATATTTCATAATTATTTATATGCCAATATTAAATCAATTTGATTCTTTGAAGGCACAGCAATTGCATTGCCAATGAATATTAGGTTAGAATATACAATGATTGCACGATTTAACGTGGCTTCCGGCATAAACCATGCCTACTTCCTGTCTTCTATCCGAATACAGATACAGAGACAGATCATTTTGTTGTTGAACAGACACAGATACAGATAATGACGTCTCTGCACACCCCTACTCTACATGTAGACACAGCCGACAAAATAAATGGTAGGATTTTATTGAACTCGGCAGCAGACAGAGTTAAATAAGTCACACTGAAAGAGCCCCCAGGTGTTTCCTAATGGTCATATTTAAATGCCAGACTGAAAGATGAAGCGGGGCTCAGGCTAAAGCACTGCACAGGAATAATTACATGCAGTAAAAGCAATAACTCTTCTTCATTTGCTAAGCCGATGCCCTTATCCGTGGCCTACATTGTATAACTTTTTCAATGCTGTACGTGTACACAGCTGATAATGTACAGCAGCCATTCGGGTTAAGTGAGTTGCTTAATGATGCAAAACCACAGTACAGCCCCATTATGGAGTCTCCGGTCGCCGCTGCACATTTGCAGTCTGGCTATTCAAACATTCATCTTCAGCAGCAGAACCCAGGATGACATAAGAGGAGATTTTTTTTTTTTTTTGGGGGGGGGGGGGTCTGGTCCTACCTTCCAGGGTTTCTCTGCGTTGGGTGGGTCTTCCACATCTGCCTCCACATCACTGGTAGACACCCAGGTATCATAGCTGCGGAACGGGAGGGCAGAAGGGAGCAGCCCCAGGGGCAAATTGAAAAGCACGTCCGGGCGATGAGTTCATTTTTACCCTCAGTGAGATCTATGCTCAGCAGTGAATTCAGAGCAGCCATTTTAATGTGTAAACACACAGAATTACAGACTAAGATCACAGACACTGAATTAAGCGCCAACCCCAATCAAAAACATGCGATAATTCCATTGGGAGAATATTAGAGAAGACGGAGCTGGTTTCTCTGGATGAGGCTGCCCCTCTCTGATCTCGCGCTGGATGAGGCTGCCCCTCTCTGATCTCGCGCTGGATGAGGCTGCCCCTCTCTGATCTCGCGCTGGATGAGGCTGCCCCTCTCTGATCTCGCGCTCACGTTGGCCTCGCGTGCGAGCTCGCTGGCGGCCCCGGCTTGCGGGTGACGGCACGCGGTGCGCCGGGCTGGCCTGCGTGCAGGTGTGTGCCTCACCTGTCCGGGTACATCCCCCAGTGCACGAGCACCTGCTTGTCCCTGCGCATGACCGGGCGAAGCCACTCCTCTGGAAGGGAGGAAAGACCTCGCATCAGCCCTCCGGCTCCAGCACATACACAGCATCCCTATACACACCCGATTACAGCTGTGTCTATCCCTATCTGTTCATCCAACACAATTACCCGCATCTCTATTCAAGACACCAGGACCCAACAAACCTTGGATCCAGATATGTTCATGCGAAAGCACTTTAAAACACATGTTCTGTTGTGTGTTACAACTTACCACAGTTTGACTTCATGTTTAACGCCCTCTTTTCTCATTAATCTTATCTTCTGAATATCATTGCTTGACTTCAGGAAGAAGAAATATCCCTATACAACAGGTGAATTGCACTCCTCCTATACTGCATTTGGGTTAAGACAGATGTCTGCTGAACACCAGCATATTATTATCTTAGATCAGTTTTAATAAGTTACATGCAAACAAGCAAGGAAGACAGCTGGAAATATTTTTATATATGTCAATAATTTTAAGGTTGTGTGTGTGTATGCAAAGTGTGTGCGTGTGTTCATGAGATTGTCTGGGCCTCAAAAAATCTCGCCGACACCCAAAACTGACCTTCCTCCACTGAGGTTGGAGACGGGTAGATGTGGTGTGTGGCTTTAGCCTTCTCCTCTGTGACAGACCCCTGAAACAGAGAGACAGACACAGACACATGAGCACATGTCCCACGTAGTCCACAGCTGTAATACATAAGGCACACCCCTAAACTGTGCGTCACTGGTCCTCAGCTTGCACACTGGTACTATGGGTAATGCCCCACCTGGGAATCAAACCCGCAACACTGGACTAGCAACCCCAGTTCCCTAACCATTATCCCACACCGCCACTCAATTTGTTAGCCATAGAGCTGCAAGTCCACAAAGTAACAGCGAAAGATTCCGCTGTTAGCTTCTGTCAGGTCTGTAATGAAACAACAGGTACCCAACATGACTGTCAGCAATTATTTTTCCCCACATGGTTTACACCTCAATCTCAGTCTAATAATCACCAACCTCCCTGCCTCCCTTCTCCCTCCCTCCCTCCCTCCCAGCCCAGCACCTGGTGTCTCTTAATGATGTCCTTGAGCTTGCTGGCCTGTTTCTGCTCGATTTCTGGGGCCAGGAACACGAGCGGCCGCACCAGGCAGTTGTTCTGAAAGCACATTCGGGTTAGGGTGACGCATTCCGCTACACATGGGCCAGGAGCGCTCCTTAACCAGCCGCCAGAGCACCAGCCGAACCCCCAGCATCCAACAAACAGCAGGATCACACTCAAACCAAAGCCACCAAGAGGATAAACAGATGGTAGGGAGCTATATTGTAGAACTACCACAGAGCTTTATGGAAAAGTAAGTGCAACAAGCCAGAAGGTTCCGCTGGGTACGGTCTCCATGGATTTGTGTTTGAAAAGAATAGATTAGTACCTGCACGAGGGTCTTCTCCACATTCATAAACATCTCCACATTCCTGTCCATCCTGGAGGGATTCTGCAGATCAAACCTGCGCCTGTGGACACAGGGAAGGCCGGTCACCAGCAGCCTAGTCTCTGTTACAGGCTTGAGTCTTTATGGTATATAACAACAAAGAGCTAGAGTCCTGTGAGGTGAGATCACTAATGACCACCCCCATATCAGTATTATATACCAAAGCCCTCACAGTCATCCATTCTATTCTGGTTAATTAACAACCCAGCCACCACAGATAAAAGCACAACTTCTGACTCACCAGCCTTGTTCAGTCTTGAACTTGTATACTGAGCCCAGGATATGACACAGAGCGCCCCCTGCCTTGAAGTCCAGGAAGCATTTGGTCTGATGACAGGGAACCGACAAGAGAACACCATCAGCATATAGACAATCACTTACAGCACAAAGGCTTGGCAAGGAAACTGTTGTTGAAGGTGGCTTCCCCTGGAGGAATTTCTTCAAGCAAATCTACAGCAACGTTCTGCAAACAAAGTGTGAACGTAGCTCTATCTTGAGAGCTAGCATGTTGCTAGATATCAAACTTAAACATAGCTATGTAGCTTAATTTGGGTGGCACATATGTGTGAGGTGGAATGCCCAACACTTCATTTTAATGTTACGCAACATGCAAGCAAGGAGTTAACACTTAAAGTTAACTCCTTGCTTGGATGTTAATGCTTGAAACCAAGAAAGGAACCATAATGTAAGAATAAGCAGCAAGCAATTTAGCTATAGTATGTATATTTTCTGAAACAAAAGATAGTCAGCCTTCTTTCTAAAAAGCTACCTCTAGCTACCTAATGTTAACCAACAACTACTTAGACTTCATAGTTTTTGACTGAAAGAGCAATACATTATTAGTCTATAGAAATATCAGCAACGTAAACTATGTGTTCTACATGTGAGTACTATGAAGACTGAATAGGTGATGGGCTTGGTTTAAGTGTGCTGGTTTTCCTTGAAGAAGATAATTCATATTTAATTAAAGCAGCAGCATGTATTACCTGAAGAAAATACACAGTCTTTGGTTTAGAAATGAATTTCTCTAAACCATACAAAAACATTTCTTGAATTTTCAAGGTAAGTGAGAGACTGATACTCAAAGGCAGTGTGGTGAGTAGCCCACGGGCGCTGGCACTAGTCAGAGAAAGAGGCACTCACTGGCAGCTTGGTGAGAGCAGGGTTGCTCACTCTCCTGCCGAAGGCATCTTCCTGGAACTGCAGCAGTTGGACCACGAGCCCAGCCAGAGACTTGTTGGAAGGAGAGTCTGTCTGGACATACTACAGAGGACCGGTGCTCGTGTTACACACCGAAAGCATGGCGGCAAGAGCGAGTCCATTTGAATGTTTGATGTTTTCGTAAACGCACGTAATCTTTCAGATCAACTGCATGAGCGTGCAGGTACATCCCTTGCTGCCATTAGTTTCAAACAGGACAGTACTAGTTGGATGACAGTATTGCATTGCTATTGATTACTGATGTTGGCATTACCACTGCTTTCCTTGGAGTGATTATTGACCTCAGACGAAGAGAAAATGAAACATTATAAAAATACATCTATGGGACTGGAACAGCAAACAGGAATCTTATTAACAAGACAAGCCTGTCTTGACATTCATTGTAATGCACACTATGACAGTGATACATTGCAAATCATTTAAAATACATTTCCAGTGAATAATCAAGAGAGAGAGTAATAGTACAGATATGCATTATGCATCCCAGGTTTCAAATGGACAACACAAAATGAGGAAAAAGTCGTTCTTGCAATCCGTTCAGCATAAAGATGATTTGGATGAGTTTGCACAGGAATTGTGTAATTACAAAAGGTGGAAGATTGGATTAAGTCCCCACAGACAATAATAACATACTCTTCCAGGAAAGAGCATTAGCCAACACATTAGTGATGATAATCACAATGATGGATTGCATTTATATAGTACGTTTTACAGGCTCGAAACACATTACAGTGTAAAGGAGCCTTGTCTCACCCACTACCAACGTTCAGAGCCCACTTGGGTGATAATCACCAGGCATTTTGTGCAAAAATATATACAACACATCAGCTAAAGTGGAGGGTGGGAAATTAACACAGTTAAAGTTGTGGGTCCAAGTTGAACTATGCGGTTGTTCCCTGCACTTGGAACGGTACTTCTCTCTAGGGTTTTCGACACACTTCCTGGTTATGGTTATACACTTTGTTGTACGTCGCTCTGGATAAGAGCGTCTGCCAAATGCCTGTAATGTAATGTAATGTAATGTTCTTTCCACAGGTTCTCAGGCATTGAGTTTCACTGTATTGCGCGAAACTGTATAGTATGAATTTGGAGACGTGTGCGCTAGCCAATGTTCTTTTCTGGAATTGTGTAACATTACTGTCTCCGAGGACTTCGTCTTAGCAAATTTTCCAGCTTGTCTATCAGACACTTGCCTATGGTATTCTGGACAGATCACAAATCGATGTTAAAAAATTAACAACGAATGCATGCAAACACCAAGTATGTTCACATACGTTTTAAGCTACGGTACAGGAAGATATCGACCTACGTTAAAGTTAAATGTCTCATTTGTACTCGCAAAGAAGACTTTAGGCGGCAAGCGTAACTGTTCGCAACAAATCAACCAGTTTCGAGGACGCGTGATCCAATTTGACACTGCTACGCCCCCTTACGCACGCGTATTATTAACAACACACTTGCCAGAATAGAAAATAAGTCACATTACTCCAAAAGGTTCGCTATAATGGAACAGGAAATCTGAACTGGAAACAGTAACGAAAAATACTACGTTTAATCTCAACAAAGAAAAGCGATTGGTCTCCCTGTCACCTTTGCAGGGCAATTTGTCAATTTCTTTATTAAACACTGATGTATACGTGCTATCAAAAGGACCTTGTGTTTGCAACGTTAACTCGAAAGCTGATTTTAAGTGGGCCACTTGGGAAAAGACAGTGCTGAACTGCATCCACCCCTTTTACTAACGTAAAAGCTTGTCGGCTAGCTAGTGGTGTTGACACAGCTCACTTTTACACCATCACAAAGGTAGCCACACAATTTCGTGACGTTCCATTGCCCATTTCTACTGCTATCGCGCGTAGGTGTCATACTAACTATTGTGCAAAACCCACTTCACCCCTCGTTTAGCTTGCTAACCTATTAAATTGTAGATAGCTAACTAGAAGCTAAATACTGTAGACACCTAACTTAAATATCCTGTTTGTCAGTTAACTTGACTGCTAACTATAGCGTATGTTAACGTTCAACGTTCAACAACAACAGGCCACATAATGCATTGCCTTGAAGAAAGAGCGCAGCTAATTGGCTCGCTATATACAGTTAGTCAGCTAACCTTTTTATAATGCTTTCCAATCCACATGCGAACAGACTCCAATTGCGAGACCGTTTCCGAACTTTCCCAAAATTTCGAGGAAGGGCCACCATCTTTTTTCTTGCTAACCGAGGTAACATTTGCCGCATGGCTGGCCGGTGGTGCGCCCGAAACCGTTCCTCCAGTTGCCGTAGCCGTCGAAGCCATTGCCGTTACCGGTCTTCTCCATCCGCAGAGGCCGCGAGAAGCCTTGCGCATCCGCCCCTTCCTAGCATAGGTCTCGCGATAAGATACAGCGCTTAATGGGAATAGTAGTTCGCTCAAGATTGGCACAAACAATTGAGTTTGACAAAGAAATTACATAAGTAACGGATATGTCTGTTATCTACAAAATGTCTATACATTTGTATAAATATGAGAATCTGTGTTCTCTAATACATTTATGTTGATAAAGCACATACAGCTTGTGGATTTATTTGGTCTGACTAACAGCCAGGTCTCTGAATATTAATTGTGAAATGGCTGCATTGCCAAATTAAGTGGTCATAAGTGGCACGAAACAAACTAACGGCAAAGGGGAGGCAAAGTTGTGTTTGTCGCAATATATTTAGTGAATAAATCGGAAAAAAACACAAACATATTACACTACTACTACTACTACTAAGTTACTATTATGACTGCTAATATCGCCGTGTCTACTACTATAAAATTGCTTCAATATTATTCTATACACATTATGATAATGTTTATTATTTGCTCATTTAATTGTTTTTACAAGAGAAACTAAGTGTAAATTTCAAGTTCAAATGCAATTTGAGCTTTGGCAATTGTCTGGCGCCTGCGCATTGCGTAAAAGAAAGCTGACTGCCACACAGAGGGGAGAGGCAGTGACGGGCTAGTCAGCAGCCTCGCTACCCGAGAACGCAAGGTCGCTGCGGCGAAAGTGTTTCAGTTTTGCTGCTGCCTGGCCATGCCAACGGACCGACACGGGGATGTATTATTATTTCAATTGGCCTAAAATGAGCGGTAATGCAGCGGGTGTGGGAGGTGGGGCTGCTGGGATACTGCACAGAACACTGGGCAGCGGGGGAGGAGGCTGCGGCGAGCTGGTCAACGGTGACGGAACCTGCGCTGCGGCTGCTACCGCCACTACCACAACTCTAGCGCAGTGCTCAGAAAGAGAAACCAGCGTCGCCGAGGCCCAAGCGTATAACAATCGGAATAATACTTCCTACATCGATGCAGACGTAACAGGGGAAAATAATGACGGGCATGTTGTGAACAATATGGATAATGCTGAGGAGAACAGGGGGAGTGCGGATTCGGGAGAATATGTGCTAGGTTGCCTCAGTGCAGTTAATGGACAAGACGTTCATCTGAAGGAAGCTGGTAGCATTAATATTGATCACAAACCCAGCGGCTCCCAGCACGGGGGCGGGCATAGCTGTTTTATGGCCGCTGCGTCGAGGAAGACTGCGAGCAGGCAGCAGCGGGGTAATACTGGCACAAGTAAGAATACGAACGGAGAGTCCATCTCTGCCGAGAACGAAGGAAGCTCATTGACAGCTACCGCTGAGAATGGCTCTCGGAAGCCTGATCTGACTGTCACTAAGCGCCGTGGGTGCAGTATGAGCAGAGCGCCAAAGAGGGTGTGTTTTGCAGGAACAACGACAATAGCACACTGCGGCATCTCGGATTCTGGAGCTCGTGGTCCTAGGTTGGGTTACTCTCCGCTCAGGAGCACCGGGGGTAAGAGTGTTTTATTACTAAAAAACTATAACCACACAGATACTCCGCAACCCGGATACCGAACACCCACCACAGATGGACATCATCGGGGAAGCAGCCGTGAGTATGTACCCGGCTGTGACAGATCAGATAACTCGATCAGACAAGCTTCAGTGTGTCCACCAAGTGCGGTAACAAACAGCTGTGTGGATAATATTAATAGCACGGATGGACGGCCGCCCAGAACTGCTAAAGGCCGCGTAAGATTGTACAGGGTCCGTTCTTTCGTGGCTACAACATTGGGTTACAATAACAGAGGAAACGGTGGTGTTACTTTGAACGGCGTCACAGATGGCACGCGGGGCGGGAGTACTGTCAATCCCGTGCTCCCTCAGGCACGTCCTTTAGGTGGCCATAAGGGTCTCCCAGACGGCCAAGAAGGGCAGCCGGGGTCTGGTGCCCAAGCGTGCGGTGTCGTCAGCAGCCGCGCTATTGGTAGAAAAGGCCCAGAGAGACACACCAATAGCATTGTTCAAAACGATAGCATTCAAGTACCTAAGGAACAGACTGTGGAGGAAAATGGTGTGGAATTAACCCAGAACAATGCCACAGGGGTATGTGGGGACCCGGCTGAGGGCACAGCCCTGGGAGCAGAGAGGGTGCCTGTGGAAACCCTTAGCGCAGAGGCGCTGGAAGCAGGTGCCAGCCAGGCCCAGCACAGGCAGGGGCAGCTGGAGGAGCGTACAGAGAGGTTGTGGCGCCGCCTGCAGGTGGTGCAGGTGAAGCAGATGGAGAGGCATGTCGTACAGCAGTTGCAGGGGCTGGCGGGGGCCATGGGCCCGAGGAGAGAGGGAGGACGGGCCCGCTTGCAGCAGGCCTCAAGGCCCCCGCACATGCCCAGTTCTGGGGAGCTGAGCAGGCTGGCCAGGAGCTGCAGTGAAGCCCTCCGTACAGCAGAGGGAGCTCTTGACTCTGACCACACCGCCAGTAGCTCTGGAGGGGAGAGTGAGAGTGAGGAGAGAGATGGGGACTCCACCCCAGCTTGGAAGAACACAATGTGAGTATTGCACACACATTAACACTTTGTAACATAACTGCATTTATCCTGCAGGCTGTGAATCCAAACTGCTCTTAACCTACAGGGTTAGGACTCTACCTTCCAGGTGTACTGTATACATGTCAATGATCCTTTACAGGTTGTGGGTGTGAATTTCTTCTGCAATAGGAACCTTTCTCTGTTTGTGTGTGGTTTGCCTGCACACTGCAGGTTAGAGTTACAGAACAGTGGTTTGATTATATGTATGTGCGAGCTACATGACACCAGTTGGGTATATACATTAGTTGAAGCTCCGTGGTGCTCCATATATTTTGTGGGGAAATATCCCTTATTAACACACTGCCACTGCTGCAGGAAGCCAGCACATTTGAAGTGGTCTAGTGGCACATTTTCACTTTCACTGGGCCGCTGGTGCTCCGCAAGTTCCCCATGCCTGCTAAAGGCTAACCATAATTACTGGAGTTTTGGGGTTATTCCAGAAGTCCCCTTCCAGATTGAACTGCTTCCAAAGCCAGTTAATTGTCAACTGAACGTTGGTTTCAAGTCCAGGTATCAAGTTCCATTTTCAGTTGCAGCATGTAAATTCAGTGGAACTTCACTCAGTTACACTGAAATCCATCTCTTTAGAGATGTGCAAAAAAGATTAGTGAAATACATGGAACCGTTTGGAAAATGATGTGTCCCTTTGTCCCTCTTTGCTTTTATGATGCTTAATTGCAGTGCTTTTATATTTTTGTGAGGGAAACCCTTTGCAGCTTTTGTTGGCCGTTTTATTTGCATTGTTTTTGAGTGGTTGCCCACTCTTGCTTTGATCACCACAAGGGGGATATTTGTCTATGAAAAAAACAGGCAGCAAAATATTTTATGTATCGTTCAAAAACATGTACATTTGCACTGATGTGATGGGAAATTAAACCTTAACCAGGTGTTTCGTTTAGCAAAACAAAATGGCTGAGCTGAATGGAAATTATCCTTTCATTTCCTTCACTTAGGATCTCAAAGGTCCAGTCAAGCACCCAATTCTGCCATTGATTTTTGTATTTGGCCTCTTGGGGAACCCTGACCCTCTGTGAGGCACTTGATGCTTTTATCATTAACATCATGTAGAGTAATAGCCTAATAACAGCCCGTAAACACCTTGAGAAATCTGCAAACGTCCAGGCAGATGCGTTTTTCAGGGCCACACATGCTGACTATCGAAGGTTATTTTCATGATGGTGATGATGACGGTCAGGGGTGATGTCATATGATGATGAGGGTCGCTCAGTGATGGGCAAGAGGCTTACCACACCGGCCAAAAATAGCTTCCATTGAATCGCTAAGCTGAACGCCTCACACCCAGCTGCATTGCATCTGATCAGACAACACCGTTGGGAAAAGACCTCATCCTTAATACAGATACTGGGTCAGGCTGGGCACAGAGGGCTGGCTGTCTCCTAGATTAGTGTAGAGGGGGGTGAAGTTTCTTTAATCTGGGTTTCATCTTCCCGAGTCTGCTTCTGCCTCACAGTTAATATGGCCCTTAGGTTTCTCTTAGCTGTATTTTCTTGGGGAAAACCACGGATCCTCTGATGTTCCATATTTGCAGTACCATTGCGTCTCCATCAGACGTGGCAAGGTTGGATTATTACACCTTCACTCGTGCCTCCCTGGAGAACTATGGGAAATGTGGAAGGGAAGGCGACTGAGAAGTTTGAATGGCGGTGTGTCTTAAACTCTCTGCTTTCTCCCTCGCCCAGCCAGAACAGCACTGAATGGCAGTGGGCGAAATGCCGGGCGGGGCTGGGCAGCAGGTGGGTGTGGCTGCAGGCTCAAGTGTCAGAGCTGGAGTACCGAATCCGCGCCCTGACGGAGCTGTATACCCACCTGAGACAGGGCAAGGTACTCTCAATGTGACTCTGACACACAGATGACGCCATTTGCAGTGTGGCGGTGCGTGGTTGTCTCTGTCTTAATGCTAGAACGTGTGTCTGTGTGGTACATGGCAGTTGAGTGAACGGGAGCATGACCCTGCTTGTACACTACTGAACAGCGTGTGCTGCTTGGTGTGAGTGACTCAGGCATAGGTGTTTCAAAGAGCAGCGTATTTTTCCTGTATTGTTTGCTGCATCTGCGGTGTATGTAGGGTTGCCCTGGTAACCGTCGCTGTAACTCTGATCTGTGTCTCCCTCAGGGTAGGGGTGTCCTACAGCCCACCAGCAGCCCGCCCCTCCCAGTGACCCCCTTGCGTGCGTCCCGGCCCTCTCACCCTCCAAACAGCTCCCTCTGCAGGTCAGTGAAAATTAATGCACAGTTACATGCATCACACACACACACACACACACATGCACACGCACACCCACACCCCACACACACACACGCCCACACCCACGCACACACACACACACACACACACCCACGCACACACACACAAATGCCCACGCACACATTCACACACAAAAACACACACACACGAGCACACACACCCGCACAGACCGTGCTAAACCATTCCTACCAGGTATGCTCTTCTCCGGCCCCTGCTGAGGGAATTGAAACCTCGGTCGGTCACGGTCATTTGAATGGACGGCTGAATTTGACTGGGCTGAGACGCACCCTGCTGTGATCTGGCCTGTTTATCTTCTCTGTGGAGAAACATCAGGCCGTAGTCATTTGGCATCAAAGACATCCCATGCTTTATAGTTTTTAATAAAGGGAAACCCAGGACAATGAAGCGAGAAGAATTCTCGGTGTTTTAGTGATGTTTCATATAGTTTAGAGCTCCTTATTCCTGCGGACGCTAACCACTGTAAATGCCGTATGCTGTGAATGTTTTACGACTGGCCCGGAGCTCTGTGCGGTCACTGCACTGGTTCTTCCTCTGTTCCTCCCAGCGCCTCCGAATTGCCCCAGAATGCCCTCAGGAAGAAGCCGACGGAGGAGTCCCCCCACCCGCCCCCCGAACCCCCGGGCTCCCCCCCTTCCGCTGCCAGGGCCCGCCCCCTGCTGCGACAGCGCCGGCGCAAGCTGATCCGCCTCGGGGGGTCCGTGCCGCTCGCAGCAAAGGTGACCGAGCCGGAAGCTTCCGGAAACATCCGGGACTCTGTGTCATTGTAATGCCATCATGGTGGTTCATCACCTTTAATCAGCACTGCTCGTTCCTGGTCCTGGACTGCCACAGAGTCCGCTGGGTTACTCAGCACTTCGCTGATCGATTGAAGCAGCTGATCAGGCAGTTATCTGACCTCACATGCTTTCTTGGGTTGTAATGGGTTGCTGATTTTAAGGGGGAGACAAGTCCAAGTTCTCAAGTTGGTCTCCCCTGCATTAGATCATGCAGTTGGACGTGTATCATTTCCATAAAGTTCTGTACTCTTTAAATTGGGTCAGCAGAGAGGATTTGTAACCCACGGATATGTGGAGTCCAGCTAAACTGTGTCCACTCTGCCTTCACCACTACAGGTGCTTCATAATGCTTGATGTCTGACCACGGTCATGAGTTGTTGTTTTTTTTTTCTTTTCTTTTCTCTCTCTTTCCCTCCCCCAGGCTGTGAGCGTGCAGTGCTGGTGTACACCCCCAGCAGTCTGTGTACTGTGTGCAGACAGCCCTCCCCGCTGTCCCATTGATAAAGGGGCGTCACCATGGGTACAGTGGGCCCAGCTGGACCTCTGTCTGCACCCCGTCCTGTCCTTTCCCCCTGGTGAGTACCACTTCAGAAACTGGTAGAAGGGTGGAGGCCTCCTTAAGATCCTCTGATCATAGTCAAGATAATGCCCTCTTTTCACGATGGTCAACGCAGCACTTATTCCCATCTGTGGCTTGCACAGATTAATCAATGACTCATTGTTCTTTTTTGTTTTTTTTACTTGTTCACTGCAGCTTGGTGAAACATTTCACTTATCTGTTTCTACTGAAAATATATTTTTAAAATTGAAAATGAAAGAAAGACTGGGTTTTCCCCCAGAATGCCACTAGTCAGATGACACACCCGGGCCTTGCTTTTTAGGGAGTGGAAGATTAAAAAAAGCATATTTGTGGGTATGTAATGTGAGACATGCCTCTGATATGAGTATATGTGTTCAGTCCTTTGTCCTCGAGGTCTGTTTTCTGAACCTAATCAGCAGTACTGAATTATGCGCAGCGAGTGCTGTTTGCCATCGATGTGCAGACGTTGTGGATGTGCCCCCATGTAGCTGTACGTGTGTGTTTGGACAGACGTGCCCCTGGCGCTGCGGTGTGGAGTCCCGCCGCGGGCCGGCCCCCGCTCCCACAAACCCGCGCGGCCGGCGGGGATGCCGCCTCCCCCCTCCTGGCTGGCCAGGCGGGGCCCGGGCTCCCAGAAGCCGGGCAGGCTGAAGAGAAGACCAGCCTGTGCCCCCCCGCTGCACGGCCACCTCCCCCCTGCCCACGGTACTGCTGGGCCCCGCCCACTCTGTGACGAACCTCCCGTTAGCTTAGCCTGCTTCTCTAACGCGCTGCCTCTCCCCCCCCGCGTCCCTCCGCAGACAGAACAGGCGAGCGGCCCCAGAGAGGCCTGGTCAATCTGCCGTTCCTCTGCCAACGGACGTGTTCCACAGACCTCACCTTCCGACCCGCCACCCCCCCGGCGCCCGACACCCCCACACAGGTGAGGCTGCAACGTCAGGTGGAGGAATAGACGCCGCACAGGTCCAGCTGGATCGGATTCCCAGGGCTCTCCTCTCCATTCCTTCTAGAGAGTTCTCTCAGGCCTACAGGCTCCGGTGGTGTATGGAATACAGCTGTGTGATTTAGCATGACACAGAGCCGCTTTACGGGCTCTTCAGTACAAAGTATTTATCTTTTGCATACTGGTGGTTTTGTATGGTTTTGTTTTTCACATTGTTCAGACTGATTTATTAGTCATTCACTGTCTCTCTCTCTCTCTCTCAGCCCACACGCCGTCGGCGAGGGGAGAGCTCTTTTGACATTGATAATCTGGTGATGCCTCTGGGTTTGGCTGGTCTAGGGGGCGGGGCCAGAGTACAGAAACTGCAGTACAAAGAGATCCTCACTCCCAGGTTAGTCACAGACCCTACAAACTCACAAGTACGCAAGACACACAGCCACCACGCACACAGACACAGTGGCCACACAAGCCCTGTGGAAAAAAAAATTTCACACATATGAACGCGTTACCTGGGCCATTATTGAACGATGACAGCGGCAACCTCCCATTGTGCTTTCCCCTCCCTCCCTCTCTCTCTCTCTGTCTCTGTCTGTCTGTCTGTCTGTCTGTCTGTCTCTCTCTCTCTCTCACTCTGCCTCTGTCTGTCTCTCTCTCTTTCTCACTCTCTCTCTCTCCGTCTCCAGCTGGAGGCAGCTGGACTCTCCCTCAGCGGTCCCTGCTGGTCAGGTGCCCCCCAGCCCTGATCCCCCTGAAGAGGAGCAGAGGGCCACTGCAGAGCAGGAGCAGGAGAAGGAGCAGGAGGAAGAGGAGGTGTGTCCCTCGTAGAGTTGCTCCTGGGTTCTGTGACTGGGGTGTTTGAGTGTGCGCACTGGAAGTTCAGTAGTCTGTCCATCCTTACCTTTAAAGACAAACCTGCCCCTCTGTGCTGTATGTGCGTAATGGGGTGCACACACACACATTTGCGTGTGTGAATGTGTTGCTGTGCTGGTTTGTATGTGTGCACACACGCATACTTGTGCGTGTTTGTGACTGTGTTCCTGTGCTGGTTTCTTGCCTGTGTTTGTGAATGTGATCCTGTGCTGGTTTCTTGCCTGTGTTTGTGACTGTGTTCCTGTGCTGGTTTCTTGCCTGTGTTTGTGAATGTGATCCTGTGCTGGTTTCTTGCCTGTGTTTGTGACTGTTCCTGTGCTGGTTTCTTGCCTGTGTTTGTGAATGTGATTCTGTGCTGGTTTCTTGCCTGTGTTTGTGACTGTGTTCCTGTGCTGGTGTGTATGTGTCTCAGGTGGAAGATCTTTCGGACGCTGCCTTCCTGTGCCGGCACGCGCAGTGTGAGCAGAGGGAGAGAAGTCGCTGGGGCAGCTGGGCACAGCGTCGGCGTAGGGGCAGGTACGCACACACGGAATTTAACTGCGCGATACGTTCAAAACTTTGCTGCATATGTGAGACATTAACACTGCTATATATTAAATGTACCATACTTACAACACCTTCTAAGTGTACATGTGCAAACTACAGCATGTACGCACTACTGTTCCACAAGCAAATATGATATGTAAATGTAAGATATGTATATACATTTACAGGTTTGTAAAATCATACACCTGCAAGTGTAACCCATGAAAGTGTAAAACCTTAAGACAGAAATAATTGTAATACAGATACTCAATCCCCTCTGTGCATGTATTTTCAATGGACTTTACTGATTAGAATGTTCCTAACTGAACATTCTACTGCTGATGTAATAATTGGCATAATAATTGAAAGCAATAGAGTTCTAGGACACTGACTTAGAACTTTGAAAAAACATTCCAAAAATTCTACTCTTCAAGGGGTTAAAATGGAGGCGGGATATTCAGAAACCCATACATGCTTGCTTCGTGCCGTGGAGAAGTCGTTGACATCTGTGCTCCTCTCGCCACCTCTCCCAGGTCCTCCTATCGCGGTGACGGGAAACTGGGCCCCAGGACGCCCGAGCAGCCCCCCTCACCCGAACCCAGGGCCCGCTTGCCTTCAGACGGTGGCTCGTGGCCTTCAAGTCCGCAGGAGACTCCCAGCACCCCCGGCCCTGTGGAGGAGCCCTCCTTCTTCGCTCTGGAGGAGGAGCAGCTGGTGAGGAAGGGTGCCATTTAGAGCGGAGCTCTCACAGAGCGCTTGTGGCGGCGGCGGCGCTATGTTTGCGTTTGAGGTGCTTGGGTCGACTCTTCAGAGTCCATCTGTGCAAAAAGCTCAGTGGCAACAGATGAAATTCAACTGTCCTGATTTTCTGTTTCTATCAGGATTAATAAAACGATGATAAGATAGTCATTACATTAGCTTACGCGTTGGAAACAAAGAGGAAATCAATGAAAATGTTGGTAAGATCCAATAGAACAATATAGATTGCATATTGTTAATTATTCCTAGCCATACTTCCTGGCTCACTGTGGGTATCAACAGGAAGCAATATCCTCAAATCACCATCAGCATTGTACTAATGTATGGTACCAATATGTTTTTTAATTGGCTGTGTCCCTCTTTGTTTTGTAGCGGTTGACAAGATGATGTCAGGACAGTCTTGTCTCTATTTTATAATAGCTGAATTCTACTCTCTGAGAGGACTTAAGGGTCAACATGCTCAGTACACGTTTCGCACGTCTTCAAACGCAGGCAGTGCACAGAGCCGTTGTTCTTTTTCTGTGTCAGGCGGCGTTGCCATGGGAGCGCCGGTCGTTCCCGCTGTCAGAGGCAGAGCTGCAGTGGCTGCAGGAGGAAGAGGAAGAAGAGCACCCGGAGGACCCTAGCTCCACCAGCGCCCGCAGCCAGAGCACTGACTCGGGCATCTCCGTGGGCAGCCTGGAGCTCTCCCCCATCGCCCTCTTGTCCCCGCCACCACCAGTCCGCCAGGGTCAGGACCTCTCCCCAAAACCCCCGGCCGCCTTCCCCTCCGAAACTCAGGACTCCCCCTCCCTCCAGCCCCCTGAGTCATCCCTGCCCCCTGTTCCCCTCTCCCTTTCCCCTAAGCCACCCCCTCCGCTGCTGCAGACACGCCCAGCCCCCAGCTGAAACGCAGAGCGAGGGAGTGGCCCCGCCTGTTTTGGTACCTCATGACACGCCCACTGCAACCAGCTGGAGGAGGGCCCAACCTGGCCCTGCACCACCCCTGCACCCCGCCCTTTCTCCCCCCCAGTCCACTTCACTGTTGGAAGTCACGCATGATTGGACGGCCCAGTCTGTGCAGTGTATTCTGTTTGTTTGATATTTGGTTTGATATTTGAGTTTGTGTATGCTTTTGTTCGTCTTTGTTTTGCCGTCTATCCCCAGATATTTCTGTTTAATAACAAATTGCAGGCTATCAGTCTATGTCAGCATGTTATTTAAATAGACCTGTTACCGTCTACTTGGGCATTGTATTTACTCAACAGCAAATAGCCACAGATATAAACATAACTTTAACATTATCAAACTAAATAAATTGGACCCTTAAATCAGAAAAGTAGGCTGGACATCCATTGTAATAACAGCATAATCTTTACAAGCTATTTTTCAAACACTGACTGTGTGTCAGTCATTTAATTGGTTTCTAAGGGAGTAGCTTATGGAAAACTGCACTCGGAATTCATAGAAATTTGATTATTAAAGAGGCTAATTTTTTTGTTAGTTTTTTTTTTTTTGGGACAAAATCACCAGATGTAAATTGCAACTCAGTTCTTAAGCTACTGTCCCTTGTGCTAGATTTAAATTAAAAGAATGGAATTGGGTGTATTGTTAGGTATGAGTAAATATGCTCTTTTGTTCTTTTCAGAAGCACATTGTGAGATGTGCCTTTGTCCTCCTGCTTGTTTGTTGGTTTTGTGGAGCTACCCAGCACCCTGTGTGTCAGGGGAACCCCCCCATCACCCCGCACCCCCCCCCCCCCCCCCTCCCGTAGCGGACTGGTCCTTTCCACTGACAAGAGAGGCCTTGTTGGAGGAAAGAAAAAAAAATTTTGTAGAAAAAAAAAGGAAATCACTATGAGTAATAATGAAATACATTACCAGAAAACGCACAGTGCTCTAAATGCGAAGATAACATAAAATAAAACTTCTCAAATGGAAACTGGCCTTTGTTTGACCTCTGTTATTGAGAACAAGCAAACATCTCTGCCAAATATATAAGGAGCTTTATGAAAAATTCCTTTTTTACTTATTTCTCCCACCAAATAGGCAAGTATGGTAACTTGCATGGCATGGATGTAATGGGAGGGCAACAGCTACAACAATTGACAATAGAACATACTTTGTGCATAATAAGCACAATTAGGAATTACTCTCAAATGGTACTGAAATACTGTATAAGCTTACTGCAGTTGAATTTAGCAGAGACATTATCCCTATCCATTACTGAGGCTTAAAAATAATCTACAAATGTAATGTCACTGTCACTTCACCTTTTGGGGTTGAATGGTTGTGAGATTTAAGTGTGAACCCAGATCCTAAAATAAAGAAGTGGGGACCATTGAGCAATGCCAGTGTGCATGCCACATCACTCAGTCTAGTGCAGTGGTCTCCAACCCTGGTCCTGGAGAGCTACAGGATCTGGTAGTTTTTGTTTTCACCTTAAAATCAGCACCCAATTGAGACCCAAGACACCGGGTGAGTTCAGTTAACTGTGTAATCAACTGCTCTAATTGATTCATGAAGTGCAGAGTCACTATGAAAACCAGCAGACCCTGTTGCTCTCCAGGAACAGGGTTGGAGACCACTGGTCTAGTGCAATCGTGTAGAGAGAAGCATAGATGGAAAGGAGAGAGAAACAGAAATTTTGACACCAGGGGGCACTCTTACCATATGTATTAATCACATATGAAGCACAGGAGTGGTCAGCGTGTAATCAAAGTCTAAAAAGAAACACTTTGAAATGCACAAAAACCATGCCAGACCATGCAATTCCTCCAGGACTGGATACTCACACACGTGTCCTACAGAGAGAACTGGGCAAATCTCAGCTGAATCTGACGTCTGAAATGCTACTTAATGTAATCAAATATATGATGTAAGATAATTGATCAGCTCTATGTTCAAGAATAATAAGCATTAGCAGAGGAAGAGTTATCATGATGCCATATGTGTGTTTCTCACAGTCAAGGGATTTTAGTTTTGTATTTTATTTTGCTTTTATAATAACCAAGTAGTCTACCTTGGCTTTTTGGGTAGTCAATATTCTTGGAGGCACAGTATTTGTGTTGGTTTTCTGTTGCATTCTGTTACCCTGGTTCAGTTAGCTAACTGGCTGCATACACCAACTTGTGGAATTAGTTCTTCTCCATGTTCTCTCTAGAATTAGGGCATAGTAACATGTTCCATACAGGGACCGGTCTTTAATCTGTCATTCACAAACTTATTCAGAAAGGGATACTGTCCTCCTTTCCCATCCCTGGCCATGCCCCCCCCCACCCCCAACCCTAACCTCCTAACCCTAACCCCCCCCCCCATATTCAGCATATTGCCTATTTGTCAATGCCACCACTAGAGGGCCTTATAACTGCTACAGATAATTTCCACTTGGCACTCAATACATCAGATATAGTTCTTTCACACATATCAATTATTTGAGGATTTGAGGTGAGAGAATGTTGTCTGTTATGCTGTCTGGAGTTTGGGAACTGGTTGGTAATTCCCAGCAACATGTCATGTATTATTTTCAATTCATATAATTGAAAATTACAATATAATTTTATAATAAAGTTGTAAAATAGAAAAAGAACTACTGTTTATTCGTCTTTAGTATTTGCATAAATTAAGCCAAGAAAACGTATAGTTTGGGCCAGTCAAGCTAGCGTGCAACTATGACTATTCTGTTCAGGACCAAATATACATATTTATTTCCATTTGCATTAAGCATTCCCCTTTCCCAGCCGCTTTATATATTTCAGAGGGGACCACATGCTTTTCTAAGCTTTCAAAGATTCACAGAGGAGGTTTCAGGGATGAGTATGAACACAAATGTCTGAGGTTATGAATAATCCATATTTCTCAAGGGTTCATATCTCTGAGGTCATTTATGTCATTAATGTCAGTCCTGCAGCATATCACTCGATGGCTGATGCAAACATTTCATGTACGTATCTGCCAATAGCACTTGCACTGCAGTCCCTATTCCCAATTCATAAGGGTTGTGATAGAAATAAGATTCTAGTAAAATTGCAGTCTTATTTTTTGTTTTACTGTATAGCATGATTGATCAATAATTGGTTTTGTAACTTCTATACTTCCTGAAAAAAATCAAATATGCTAAGGGCTTGTGTAAGTCAGAAAAAGGATGGGCAAATTGTTTCAGTATTTAGAGTCACATATTAGTCACTTCAGTTATAACTTGACAAGAAGGTTTACGGTACATCCCAGTTAAATTTGTCTAGTGTATTATGTCTGCAGCTAATAATTACATTTTTTAAATTCGCTGCTGTCACTGCAATTTGGCACTTGTGTCCACGATTAACATCCATGTACCCACATGAAAGATACAGTACTGTAAGAAGGGTTTACAAATAGCCCACTCTTGGGGTAGACACCTTTATTTTTGTTGATATTCGACATGTTATTACGGACCTATCATAATTAATTATGTTTTGCTGGTAATAGGTTAGAACTCTTTCAGACCAAGAAGTATTCCTCTTATAGTGGATTCTTGTGGTCCTGATCGGCCAAGAATGGACTGAGATATTATTGAAAGCTTTTATTTCAAATTAAATAGATAGACCACAAACACCTGCAACTACGGCTTTGCGACTGTATTGCTGAAAGACTGACAAAAGCAACTGCCATATTATCACTAAAATGGTGTAAAGCAAAATAGAAACGATGACGCGCCTCATTTCGATTCAGGACTACATTCCCCATGTTTCAGTTCGCCCCGTCGGAAGCGAAGGAGCCAAAATAGGAGGATGTGCCGTGTGCTCTGGCAGTGACATGAGGGAAGAGTCGCCTGCAGCGCTGTGCATGTGAATAACCGAACTAGTAAATAAGAACAGTTCTGCGGGTGAAATACACTGAACACATGAACTGTTATGTTCTTAAGGTGTTTATTAACTTATCGTTATCGTTAGCATCTCTGCGTTCTGAATCCACGGTAAGACAAAATGCTTTAACTTAGAAATGTGAAGTTAACCTTTTTGCTTGCTTACGTCGTTTTAAGTTGGCTCAATTATTAGCGCATTATTAGCCTTTATTGTAATGATTCGCCCGGTTAGCTAGCTATTTATCTAAATTTTATTCACCTGGTTTAATTTTTTCAGTAATAGGTGTACTGTAAAGCGTGTAAACCAATAAATACCTTTTTTCAAGGCATGATAACATTGCTATTTTTCGAAAAGCAAAAAAAAAAACAGCTGTGAAGGTAAACCGTGTTACTAGTTAATCACGTCCAAGCTGAGCCTGCAAATTCCAGGTGAATATACATTATACTACAGTCATAAATGTTTTATTATGAAAGCCTGTGATTCTTATTTGCTTACATTTCTTTGTATTGTAGTCCAATTTAAAACATTTTATGGTGGCTGTAACTATGAGGAAGAAGTTTTTATAGTTGCTGGTGGAGGCTGCAGTCACCCTGTAATTAATAACCTTGCCAACTGTGATACCTTCAGGAATTGCAGAAACCATGGGTGTTCAGGGACTCACAAGTTACATGGAAGAAAACAGGAGGCTGTTTTTTAAGGACCTGAAGCTGAGTAACACAACACTTGTAATTGACGGCTGCAGCTTGTACTTCAGACTCTACTTCACCTCAGGCTTGGACCAGCAGCGTGGGGGAGACTATGACTCCTTTGCCAACCTCATCCAGCAATTCTTTGAGGCCCTTTCCACCTGCAACATACGGCCCTTTGTCTTGCTGGATGGGGGCATCGATTACACCAACAAGAAATTTCCAACACTAATACAGCGAGCCAAGAGCAAGATCAAGGAGGCCGATGCTCTGTCAAGGGGCTCCCACGGTTCGATCTTGCCACTCCTCACCAGAGAGGTGTTCAAACAGGTGCTGTACAGCCTTCATGTGCCCTTCATCCAGTGCGTAGCTGAGGCTGATTGGGAGATTGCCTGCTTGGCCAATCAGTGGAACTGCGCAGTGCTAACTATGGACAGTGACTTCTATGTCTTTGACTTGAAAGGTGGGTATCTCCCCTTCGGGTTTTTCCAGTGGCAGAACATTGGCGTGTGCCAGAAGACCTCCGAGAGGTACATTCCAGCCTTGCATTTCTCCATCAACAAGTTCTGCGCCCGCTTCAACCACATGAACAAAGAGCTGCTCCCTCTCTTCGCTGTGATGGCTGGGAACGACTACACCAGCGCAGGGTCCATGGAGACGTTTTTCAGCCGCGTCACCTTCCCGCAGTCGGGCCAGCCTGCGTACAGCAGGACGCAGGCCCGCATCGACAACCTGCTCCACTGGCTGTCCCAGTTCACCGGGCCGGAGCAGGCCATGGACGCGGTTCTGCAGGTTGTCGGGGACAGCGCCCGGGATATCACCCGGGCCCTGCTGTCCGCCGGGATGCAGGAGTACAAACTGTCCCACAGCAACCTGGAGCGCTACTTCACGCACGGGGCCGCGGTGACCAACCTCCCGGAGCCTGTCAGAGCATTGCCCGATTGGCTCCGGGCCGGACTGTCCAGCGGTCGCTTACCCTCCTTCATCCTCGACGTCCTGGTGCTGCAGAGGACCATTCTCATAGTGCAGGTGGAGAACTGCCGGCTTCCCAGCAGCCACGCCGCCTCCCTGCCGATCCGCCAGGTTCTGTACGGGCTGCTGCTGGACGGGCACAGGAAGCCTCTCCAGGGGCGGGGCAGCAAGCAGAGAAAGGCCGCCAGCGCGAACGAGGGCAGCCCGCTATACGGCGTGCAGGAGTTTGACAGGCAGTCTCTCGACTTGAGTGGATCTCATGTTCAGGCTGTTCTCCCACGTGGCCTTCAGCAGCTGCCTCTGGAGAAAATGAATGAGGTAGCTGAGCTCACTCCCTGTGTCAGTGAAGGCTTAATGCACTCTGTGGGACCTCTAATGAGCAATGGGCTCAGATTAAACTTGATTGCGCATCCTTGCTAATTAGGAAAGAACATCCATGCAATTCCATCCAGCTAACCAGTAATGAAATTACCATAATTTATTTTGATCTCATTCACTGCTGAGCCAAAGGTCGTTGTTCTCAATGCAGTGCTCAATAACTGGGCATTTAACTTCTTGACCTAAATTTGATGCCCAAAGAGGTCTTGTATGAATTTACACCAAACATCTCCAATCAGGTCTTTCACTGAGGAGCCCTATGAATGGTGGAAAACATTTCTGAGCTTCCAGCCTATGTGGTAAACCATGGAATTCATGTCACGTATGTTTCCTTGTGTATGTTTCACATCCTTGCTTGTTTTTTAGGTCCCTTTACCAGTCCGACTTCAGGTGCTCCTGGAGACTTTGGGAGTAGACGAGTCCATTGCCACAGCCGTTCTCCCTCACCTCAGCTTACCTGTGTGCGTTACCTGCTACTGGCTAAGCAGCTGCAAGCCCAAACCTGACCTGCAGATGGTCCAGGCCCTGCTGCTGGGCATCGTGTATGGAGAGCTCTGCAGACTTGGAGGCAACCAGAGAGGTGCAGCGGCTAGCACAAATCCTATGGCGTACTGCATGTCTTCTACACATACACTTACTGTGTGACCTATATGCAAGGCATATCAAGGGATGTTTAATCTGTACTGAGAGTTCCGTATCATCAGTGACAACTAGTGAACACTCTGTATTCTGTAGTTGGGAACACATTGTATCATATACACTAACATGCAGTATGGCCTCATCTATAGCTGGGTACGTATTGATAATGGAGTTCTCATTCCACAATATGTAGCATGGGAATACTGTATCCAGTGGAATGCTGCCTGTCCTTGCCTTTGATCTTGCTCTTACCGGTGTAGCGTCAGTAGATCTGTTATGTCTCTGTAGGAAACTCAATGGCTGAACTGAGACACTGTTATATCATTAGTAATGGTCTACGCCGCTCCTGTCCCTCTAGGGCCAGCGGCTGGGTATCCGGGCGTGGGCGCGGTCTGCGATAGGCTGGGCAGGCTGCGGGTCAGGGCGGGTGAGAGGAAAGGCTTGGACCTGGACGTGACCCATGCTTACAGCCAGTGGCAGTCCTGCCTGTGGATGAGTTTCTACCTGAACCAACTGCTCTGCTGTCCACTGCCAGAGCCAGAGTGCACCTGGTACAGTATGCATGACTGAGCCCTGCTCTCACAAAGCGCTCTTTACCTGTGAGATGCCTTACCCTTTCACATGTGGAATATTGTATTTCAAAAATATGTACTCCAGGAGAAGTAGTCAGGAGAAAGATGAACATTCATATTATCAAAAACAAATGCAGACTGTGGCTTGTTTGTTATTTTCTGTCTTATAACTTACACTTTCTTGAATAATTTTTGTGAGCGATTAATTCCACAAAACCAAAGTTGCATTATTAGCTGGTCACATGATCACTGCAAAGTCTGACCTTCCTCTGCCCCCTGTTGTTGGCGTTCCTAGTCATGAGCAGGTAGGTCCTCTCAATGAAAGGCTCTTGGTGAAGGCGTGAATTGGTCTGCTGAGTGAGAGGCTCTTGGTGAATGGGTGAATTGGTCTGCTGAGTGAGAGGCTCTTGGTGAATGGGTGAATTGGTCTGCTGAGTGAGAGGCTCTTGGTGAATGGGTGAATTGGTCTGCTGAGTGAGAGGCTCTTGGTGAATGGGTGAATTGGTCTGCTGAGTGAGAGGCTCTTGGTGAAGGGGTGAATTGGTCTGCTAGGGGAAAGGCTCTTGGTGAAGGGGTGAATGGCTCATGCTCAGTTCATGTTGAGTGTTTCCCGTCTCTCTCGGGACAGGCTGTACAGCGGGACGTTCACGCACCGGGCAGTGAAGGAGATAAAGGGGGGCAGTACCCCAGAGGCTCTGCTGGCAGGAGCCCCCTTTCCTACGCAGCTCTACAGTGCCATCCAGGGGGCGGTGTGGCGCTCTGTGGGCGCTGGCTTCTTCGCCTCCTCCTCCGGTAGGAAGAGGAGGGGCAGGAGGCAGTATAATGTGGGCGGAGCCACACAGAGGCCCCCTCCCACCCAAGGTGTGGTCAACAGGTTTGCTCTACTTACGTTCGATGACGATAATTCTGTGGAAGTGTAGGCCGCTCTCAGTGTGCATTTTTAATGTTGCAGTCTTAGGAGGAGACTGTTGCAAACATAGTGGCATTCCGCTTGTTATTTCAGCTCAGGAATTGCTTGCCCATTTGCACTGTACCTAAAAATACATTTTAATAGCATAGCTGGAAAGTTTTTACATTTTGCAATGCATTCAAATGTCATTCTTTTTAATACTCACTTTTCATTATGTGCGGATTTCTATTTATAGAGGTCGTATTTTAAAGCCTTAATTATTGTAACTACAGTGTGCGGCAGCTAACTGCATAGAGTGGAGATGCCTTGGAAACCACTTGTTTGAAAACAGCTGGGCTATTTATACAGGTGAATCACTGACCAAATATCTTTTTGATAATGTACAGCTAAAAAAAAAGATAAATAGGGTCCAAAAGGTGCTGGAGAAATGAATTGTGCAGTTTGTGTTTTTATCACTTGTATTTTTTAGACTGAATTTGTGGTTTTCTGTTAGAGACTAGTGGACTTTGAATTTCTGAAAGTCCCGGGCAGCTGAGCTTTGTGCATGAATGCTTAAACTGTACTGGCAGCACAAATACAATTGAGCGTAGTAATTGCAAACAAAAACCGTCAATTTACACGGTGACATATATACTGCTGGAATTCAAAGCCTGTCTTATGCCACGTACCTGTGCAGTGGTCCAAGAAGCAAGATCTTATTTCTAGAAAAAAAAACTGAATAAAGCTTTACTTTTGGCTTTTCTAGCCAATGCATGAAATTTGTTGATGCTGTATTTGTGCAAGTTAAAAACTGTCCCTCATGAGGTTTTCACTTACACATCACATTCATTGTTAAAAACACACTACATTTCCCAGTGTACCTTTGTACATTTGTAACATTACTCTGATCCGCCTTGGTTGTGCACCTCAGGTTTTATACTACACTTGGCCTCCTGTGCATTTACTGCTAATCTAACACATAGTTGTAGTGCTGCAGAGATCTGATGGACAATCTGATCATTACAGCCACAGCCTCATCCAAGCCCCATGCTCTGAGTAATGACGCTCTGTGTGATGAGCAGTAGACTGTTAGTGTTCCTCATATACATGATAAAGTGCACAGAGTACGAGATTAACCCCACAGGGAATTTACCCAATGTGTTGTTCTGCAGCGAGTCCCAGGTGGACAGTCGCTGTGTCTCTGTTAATGCCAGTCAATACAGACGCAGTGTGAACGGCTGTGCCATCTGCAGCTGAAGCACTCTGCAGCTTCAAATGATGGAAAGAGGGTCACCAGAGTGAGGGTCACAGAAGGGTCACTTACGCATTTCTATGGTGATTCTATGGGTATTTCACATTAAATCTTTCGTAACTTCTACAGTAAATCATTTAACTTGTAGTCACTCAATTTTTTTATTCTTTGGAGGTAATAAGTATTTGGAAGTGAAATTTTGGAAGGGTTTCAGATTTGCTGTCCATTTTAAAATTTCTTAACATTGCAATATTTCACTTCTGTCCATCAATACTTTGTGCAAAAATACCTATCTGACATAAATCGGGGAGAATGAATTTGTTTACAAGAAATGAATTGTCAGACTCTGCTTCGGATCTGCATAGATTCACTGAGCTGCCTCAATCTCTGTACCAAGTATAATCCTACATCTCAAATAATATATAGGTCAGTGAATGGACAGATTAAATAAATCCTGCAGGCTTCACAAAAGACTACAAATGGACTGTTTTTGCAAACTGCATTCCTCCCCCAATCATTATCCATCATAACATTCTGTAGCACAACACCACCCTCTACAGGACGTGTTTTCCATTGTTTTCTTTCCATACAATGTTGCACACATGTAACAGTAACTTTAATATCATGAGACTGTAAATATTCCATATGAAGAAACACTTTTTTTTTTTTTAGAAAAATAGGTTTTGATTTTGTCTTTTGGATGGGAAGTTAAATTCCGTTGTGTTCCACAGATTGAAAAATCCATGCGAACTTGATTAAAACAGATTTACCACTTGTGGCCGAATCAGTTTGATAGTCCGTACCTCATGAAGTAAAAGCTTCGGCAGCTTCTGAGCTTTTGCAGGCACGTCGTCGAGCTGCGCGGTGAAGCGCCAGCAGGTTGACCGCTTACGACCGTCTCCTTTACGGTTGCAGTTTGTCCCCTGCGGCGCGTCACCGTCTCCGTTCAGGCGGAACAGGCTGCTGACTCGGCGGGTTTTAACGTGTCTTCACGCGGCTCCAGTCAGCTGGGACTAGCGGCATTAATAGGAGTCACAGGACCATTCAAAACAACAACAAGTACAGGCAGGGGAGGGAGGGCCACAGATTTGTGCTGGCAGACAGATGGGCCCCTGACCCTGGGGGTATGCGCAGACTCGACTCAAACTCAGAGGCGGGGCGGGAGGCGAGACCGGAGCTGATCCCTCGCTGTTTATGTTAAACTGTCAAGTGTCCCATTCTGTATTACTGTTTAAACCCTTTCTCTTCTCTTCCTCACAATTTGCCTTGAGAACCTGAAGCAAGCAAGTCCCTTCTTTGTCTAAACAGTTAGCCAATTTAGCTGTGAACACGAGATCATTTGTGCATCTGCTTTGGTCTTAAAATATGAGCATACATTCATGTCATTGTCAAAACATTACATAAAACCACCTCTATCTGTCCCCAGACTGGAAAGCACCCAACAGATCCTGTTCTCACCGAACAGACGCGTTTGCCGAGCAGGCAGCGGTCTCCAGGTCGCTGCTGGGGCGCCTGCTGCACCTTGAGCCCAGCACTTAGCCTGAACCGCCTCAGCCACATACAGTTTATAAATGGATTATCTGAAAAACGCGTGGCTTATGACAGTCCCGCTTATGGCCATCATATATCAGAAAAAAAGCGATGCTCTCTACTTTA